>NC_133620.1:227605004-227825004 GCF_048593235.1 Sminthopsis crassicaudata
ATTCAAAAGGTCATGGAGTCTCCAAGAGCCAGCCAGATATGGGTCTAATGTTATTAACATTTTTATTTACTGTTATTTGTGTTATCCCAGTGATAGAATAAAAAAAAAAAAAACTAATTATCACTTTAAAAATATTTGTATCCTTGGTGATTTGCATCTCTCCAAAATATAAAATTTAAATGCTTTTTCATTCATTCATTCAGATGATTCCATATTGGGAAGTCCTTTGAGAGAATGCAAGAGCCTTGAGGGCAAGTCAAAGATCATCTCTCTCTCTCTTTCATTGATTAAAATTAAAGGATTAGGCGGAGAATAAAAATGAATTTAATATTTAAAATAATGCATGTAGGAAGATAAAATAAACTTCACACATATGGAAGTAGAGTCATAACTAGGAATTTTATAATATTAAATTTGGTTGAGATGGAAGTGTCAGGAAGACTGGAGGAGATAAGACTTTGTACTTCCAGACACAAGACATACTCTTAGGAGTAGGGACCACAAGGTACCATTCTATGGCAGGAAGTTGAGGCTTTCCTCATGGATGGAAACCCCAGAATACTACTGTTGGGGAGCCCTCCAGTGGAAGAAGCAAGTTAGGATCAGCTAGAGAAAGTCACTTGGAATGAGGTAGAGTATGGAAACAGGAGACAGTAGGTATGAAGCACAATGATAAGGCAGGCTCCCAGAGAAGGATACCTCATCCACAGGATTCTGAGAATGATAGCCCTGACCAAGAAAGAAAATAGGATGGCCTAGGGATTAATGGCTCAAGGACTTCTGTGGGACAGAGAACTAGACCCCCCCCCCTTACTCAAGCTGACTACTCAGAGAAGTCTCCAGATACAAACAGAAAACCTTTATTTGTTTCTTGCAAGATGCAGGCAAACACACTAATTGGGCAGTCTCTCAAGGAGGGCACTGAACAGAAGGGAGATAGGGATTATCTAGCAGAAAATAAATCCTCTCTCATTCTCTATTGGCTACAATAATATATGAGGAACAAGGAAGGGAGGACCTTAGCCAGTGTAAGCATAAAATACCTTATTTGGCACAGCTAGTGCTGATGTGGCCCAAATCATTCAGTTTCCTTATAATCACATATTCCCAAAACTTAGGCCTAGGATCTGATCTACTTTACCCTATAGACTTTGGGAAATCTTCATTTTCCCATTCATACTAGGGGTGGGAGAGGATGGACCAATATGAGGATATTGGTACCCTTAACAAAATTTTGCTCATCTAATACCCACCGTAATTATTCTATAATGTGGAAAGGATAGGAGATATGAAGCTCCAGCAGAGACAGAACTAAGTAGTAGAATGAAGAATGGTCTGACCACAAGTCATCAGAATCATGCTATAACTTTAAAAGTGAACTGGGACTCATAAATGGAAGTTTACCAGGCAAGAAACATGATGTCATTTTTCTTTGTGCTCAGGCCCTCGAAAGAGCATTTGGTCCTGTGCTGAGCTCCCAAACCAAAGAGTGGTGTGGAAAACTTGGAGAAGGTTCAGAGGAGAGCTACAAAGATGATTAAAGGGCTGAGAATGAGATTCACAGGGGAAAGTTAAGGGGACTGAGATTATTTGGCTTGGAAAAGAGATATCTGAGCCAATGTCTAATAACAGGACTCCTATACAAAGGCTGATGACCAGCTGGTCTCCATCTCTTTTGAAAACATAGCAAAAAGGAAATAGGCTTAAATGTAGCTCACTTTAAATAAACAAGAAGATTTGGCAGAATACTGGATTGGGCTGATCAGAGAAGAGGTGTTATTTTACCTGGACTTTCTTTTCAAATAGATACATTTTTCTCCAAGAGTGACTAGACCTGGAGCTAGGAAGTACGGGGTTCAAATACTGGCTCTGACAGTTATCCTTTTCACATTGTGGGAGTTAGCTATGTTGTGCCCCACAATCTGGAAAATCCCTGTAAAATGTTTTGGCCTTCCCTTCATGCAAAAGAAAAAGTCTGAATTTTTTCTTTTTCTTTTATGGAGTGTTTATAGTACCTTATTGTAAAATTGGATTAAGTATGCAATCATAGGATCTGTGTTGTCTGTTGGTCTTCATGTGTCATCTTTGGCTTCTGCAGAACTCCCCCAAAATTCCCATTTAGTTTCTTATGCTTAAACCGCAATGGGTGAAGTCATGATGTAGAAGAATTAACTAAGCCATGATTTGTGGTGTAGAACTCCAGGCAACTTAGAATCCTCAGGTATAATATAAGCTCTTACTCAACAAGAGGAATATTCCTGCTTGAAGGTATCACAGCTCATAGATTCAAATTTGGAAGGCAACCCTCTCATTTTACAGATGAGGAAACTGAGGCTGACAGAGATCAAGTGATTTATCTAAGATCCTACTGGTAATAAGTAGCAGAGATGGGACTAATAGTGAAAATGTAAATAAAACAAAAGTGTATAAAGGAGTCATAGAGAGCCAAAGAGATCTAAAGAAGAAGTTCTAATTTTTTTTCTTGCATTTTGGTTGTTTTCTCTAAGTATAATAATAATTATTGTTAATATAATATAACATAATAAGTTCCTATTATATATGAATATATCATACTATGTTAAGTTATGTTACATACTAATATATTATCATATAGCATATGTACTAATATATTATCATAAACAATATATCATTAATGACATATGATGCATAAAATTATATGATGATATAATATTTAAAAGCATTATTATTAAAGATTGGGTCTCCTTATATTATACATGCTGGAAATACAAAGGGCTACTGATAGAAATGACCCTTTTCTGAGGGGACATAAGAGTTTTGTTTTGTTCAAACATTCCCATCTGCTTCAAAACTGTTCAAAATCCAGTTTTGATAGTCACATCATAAAATAAAGAGAAATCAGTCCAAAGAATGACTTTTTTTTTTTTTTTTTTTTTGGCACACAAAGGTGAGTCTTGATAAAGCTGAGCTTTTGATTAAATAATCTCTTCGACTTCAGAAAAATTTTTTAAATTGTCCTTCCCTCCTTTTCCCAGCTGACAAGCTAAACGTTGTTGCTTAGACCTAATTTCCTCAAGCTTATTCTAGCAGCTAATTCTTTAAACAATATTTTTTTTTCTTTCTTCCCAGTGGGATTCCTTTGGAAAATTATATCCTCCACATATAATTTAGATCTTCAGGTTGACTTCATATTGAATCTAAGTAATAGATTATGAGGTGAAATTTCCATGAAAATAATTCAGAGGACCCTAAGAACATTTTACATCTATTTGCTTTGCCAGTGAAATCATTAGATCATTATGTTAGCAGTGTTAAAACTAGAGACCCTTTGAGTGCAAGGATTTCGAACATCCCAGGTTCCTTATGCTAGCTACCAACCTTTTCTTTCTCCCTGAGAATAGCCATTTGCCAAGAAGGGAAAGGGATTAAGTGGTTTGTATCTACATGTTACTAAGCAGTTCCTATGTCCTTTATTTTAATCATTAAGGGACTAAGTATTTAAAGGATGAGAGTTAAAAAGAGATGCTGAGTTTATAGGAGACTTCATCAGAAATTTATTTGAATTGATAAAACTCCTTTTTAAAAATGCTAAGACCTCCCCTTAAGGACTAAGTCTATCGGTAATTTGCCTTTTAGTGTTCAGGGTGTGAATTGCTTTAAATCCAATCCTTAGTTTGTTTCCTCAGCCAAATTAAGAGCATTCTGAATGGGAGTTTCACTAGTCAAAGGAGAAAAGAGTAGTGATTTCAGAGTACAGAGACACCAGGAAAGGGAAGATTTAGATAAGAAACTTTGGACATAAGTAGTGCAGAGGGTATGTTGAGGAAAGGAGGATGTGAGAAGTGAGACAAAAATTCACAAAGCAAGTGGACAGGCACCTAATAAAATTTTGCCTAGTTAGTGATATTGTCTGTAGTATTGGTTGCAATTCTGAATATCATTTTGTTTCCTACTTGCATTTTCGGTTATTAAAGCCTAATTATCAGGATATTTTGGAAGGCTACAAATGTCATTAATCTATTATTTTGCAAAGGAATTTAGGTGTCTTTGAGAGCTATATGTGAATATGAGGGAGTCAGGTTTGATATCGCTACTCCATCAAGTTATCCTTGAAGGATGTCTATTTGCTATTCAAAAGTCTGGACTGCTACACCTAGACTCAAACTAGGAGCATTTCTTAATCTTAGAGGAGAAGATAGGGATCAATGCTATTCTTCATTACCAAATTTCTAATCAATCATGATGTCATCTATTCCACTCTATTCTTTGATCTCTACTCCTCCAGTCCTATAAATCCTCTTTTTCAGAGAATTGCCTCTGTTAAATTTTAAATGATATGATAAATGTGGAAATATGTATAGGAGAATTGTACATATTTAATATACATTAGATTACTTGCTGTCTAGGGGAAGGTTAGAAGGGAGGGAGAAAAATTTGGAACACAAGTGATCCAAAATAGTTCCAAAAAAGTCTTGTTTGCAAGAGTGAAGGCTGAAAACTATCTTTGCATATATTTTTGAAAACAAAAGGCTATTATTTAAAAATAGATAATAAATGAATGAATTTTGAATGCTGTATCATCTACATAACTGTCCTTCTGCCTCATTCCTACCATGATAGCCTGGTGACTGGAGCTTCCAACAATGGAGAAGAATAGAGTCCAAGGAGCATCATTCCCAGCAAAGTTAGCTTTTGCACATGTCAGAGCCAATGTTGATGATAACAGTAATGATTTCTTCTTTCATTTTTTGTTTGATCTGAAACTGTGCACAGTCTTAATAAGAGAAATTAGAGCTAGAAGGAATAGAGAAGGGCAAAAAAGGAGCAAACATCCCAAGTAGCCAACAAATAGAGCTAGTTACCATTGAGTAAGTTACTTGCTTATTTCTAAGATGTCAATGCTCACACTGAAAATTCAGCAATTTTCACTGGATCTAATTCAAGTTGGCTCCAAGATATTCTTTAATTTAAGGGTGAGGATTGAAAGGAGACACGCAGCCTAAAGAGGAAAGAACCAGAGAAGATTAGATTAATATAGGTTGGGGACACATGATTCAATTCTTTCCACCTTCCTAAAGATGTGCATTAATTAGTAAGCAAGACTATGATGAATCTGTCTCATCCATTGTCTACTACAAATGTTTCTAAATGCACTGCTAGCTGATGCATAACATTCACTACATGAATATTCATTCACAAAGTAAAAACTTTCCCTGATAAATTTACACATCATATTAGTCTCATGAAACTGCAATAAGCCTTCTTTGAAAAGAAACATAAATTTGGAGAAGTTTTTCATATCATCTGATATGAAACAAAAACAATACTGTTTAGATTGTTGAACTGTAGCTAATTTGACCACATAATTGTTTGCAGTTTTTCTTTGGGTGTTGTTGCCATTGTTTTTCTTTCATTTTCAAAGAAAACCAATAACATCACAAAAAGATGTCTTTGCTTGTGCATGAATTGGATTTAAGTGAGGTGGTTATGTAAAATCATCAGTCTTTCTCTCTTTTCCAAATTCACTGGGGTCCAGTGGCAGGACAAAAGTCAATTAGTGATGACCTGGAATACAGTGGATGACCTTGGTGTCTTGTCTGAGCAAGCTCTAAGCACTCCACAGCACCATTATGATGTATTTTATTCATATCTTTGGTCTTAACACTCATAAAAGTTACTTCATTTTAACAGGTAAGGTTGAGTTAATTTCCATAGAGAAATTATATATACATATATATTACTATAGCTGGCTGGTTGACATACAAAAACTGTATAACTTTAGTCCTTTAAAATGTCTGATCTGTACAAGGAATCTAAAGGTCAGATTTCCAACATCTAAAAGAACTGACTTATAGAATTTCTCTCCTAAGGTTGGCAAGAATTTATTAAATGCATGCTACATCTTGCCACCATCATAGCAATAATAGTTATTAAATTCAAAACTGAGGAACCAATTGTTTTTTTTTTTTTAACCCACCATTTTCTCCCAGTGTCATTGGGGTCAAGTTACTCAACCTTCAATTGCAAAAAAAATTTGCATTTATAATCTGTATATCCATGCATTTAGTTATTTTATGTAAGATTTTTGTGCATTGTCTTAATGTTCTCACACATGACAGCAGAATACCAAAATTTATAAATCATCTTAAGAGTTGAAGATTGTAAAGTCCAACACATCATTGTGTAAGGAAAAATAAAAGTGCTGCAAATAAACTGAAAAAATAAAGAAATCAGCAAGCTATAGAAGAGGGCATGATTTATTGTTTTACTGACTGTCTAGACTTAAGAAAGTGATGTAGAATACAAATTAAATTTGAAAGTACACTGTGAATACTTTAATTTTTTTCTGGAGAGTGGTTATTAAACACTTACCAACACATCCCTGCAAAATCTTTGGAAGGAGAATTATTTTAAAAGAAAAGCAAAAAGGCAAACAGATGAGAAAGAAAAAGGCACATAAGCCAGTTATTTATCACTGGTGAAAAGGTCAGATTTCTGCTCTCAGCTGGAACTGTCTTTTTCTTTCTTGAAGTTACATATTTTTCAATCCATAAGAACTTCTAGAGCAGATCCCCTCTCAAATACCAAAGGCATCTTATATAGAAACCAAGAATGTGGAGAGGTCTACCATGTTTTCCTTTCATTTAATTTAAGAAATATTTGATTTTCAAAAATCACCTAATCCAATTGATTTCAATTTATTTTGGTAAATATTTTTAAGCACCTCTACATTTAAAACACCGTGGTCGGCACTGGGAAGAAAAAGGCAAAAACAGACAGCCCTTGCCTTCCAGATGCCTACATTCTTATAGGGGTTATAATTTGTGCTGAAATTAAGTAAATACAAAGCACAGAAAAAGTGTAGTGGAGGCTAACAGAGGAGAAGCTAAGTGTCCCAGCAGATGAAGCCCTGGGTCTGGAATCAGTCAGGAAGATCTGGAGTGGAGGATTCATTTTTCTGAGTTCAAATCTAGCCTCAGACACTTATTAGTCCTATGGTCATGAGCAAATCAGGTGACTTCTGTCTGCTTCAGTTTCCTCAACTGTAATATGGGGATAATAATAGTATCTATCTCAGGATTGTAGAGAGATTATTGACAGTGTTTAACACAAGTCCTGGCACATTTTCATTCTTGTTGTCCAATTTTTTAGTCGTAGCTGATTCTTCATATTCCCATTGGGGATTTTCTTGGCAAAAATACTGAAGTGTTTTGCCATTTCCATCTCTAGCTCATTTATAAATGAGGAACTGAGGCAACTAGGATTAAGTGCCTTGCCCAGGGTCACATAGCTAGTAAATATCTGAGGCCAATTTTGAACTTGACTCCAGGCCTGGAAACCTACCTACTGTGCCTGCCTTGCTCCTATACTTGGCACAAAAAAGGTGTTTAATAAATAACAGGTTTCCTTCCTTGCTTCTAAATATATTTTTGTGTGTGAGGGAAATAAATAATTGTCCTCTATTAGTAATTCTCATCTGTGCTTCACTTCTGGAGAGTGATTATTAAATATTTACTAGCACATCCTTGAAAAACCATTGGAAGGAGAATTATTTTAAAAGAAAAACAAAGAAGCAAAGAGATGAGAAAGAAGAAGGTATATAAGTCAATTCTTCATCACTGGTAAAAAGGTCAGATTTCTACTCTCGCTGTAACTGCCTTTCTTTCTTGTAGTTATACATGTTAAAATATTCCTCTATTTTCCATTTTATAGGGACTTCTAGAACAGATTCCCTTTCAAATATCAAAGGTAACTTGTTATATATCTGCTTATAAATGGTCCCTTTTTCAGTGGAGGGAGTGATGATCATGATGGAAAAACTCTCTGATAATCCAATATACTTACTATAATCTCATCCTAAACACTGCAGCTGACTATATTGCAAATATTTCCTTTTTAGATCACAACAGTTCATTCAGTACAGGGTGATTCAGTCTTTCCTAGCTTATGATACCAGTTGCTATAGGAACTGAGTTTCAAGCAGCATCTAGCAAAAAATTGTCTTTTTAACTGCACCATGATTCCTTCTACTCTCATAAAAATGATGCTATTGCTTAGAGCATCTGAGGATTCTAAAAGGGTATGCTACGCAACTAGAGAAGGCTTCTAGGTTCTTTAGGGGAATTCCCCCACTATTATTCCCACTCAAACACTACCAAAATACACCCCTCAAAAGCAAACCCTACAATGAACCCAAACAGCTGGGTGGCACAGTGGATAGAGTGCTGGGCCTGAGTTCAGGATATTTGTAGCTGTGTAACCTTGGATCAGTCACTTCACCCTGTTTACCTAAATTTCCTCATCTGTAAAATGATCTGGAAATGATAGAAATAAATGGCAAATCACTCTAGTATCTTTGCCAAGAAAACTCTTAAAAAGGATCATGAAGAGCTAGACAATTAAAAATGACTAAACAACAATAATAATGGACCTATTTACATTCTACAGCATCCTTCCACAGTTCTTCATTTGCTCCCCAGTACTTTCTAATGCCTTTGAAATAAGACCATCTCACAAAGCCCTGACATCAGAAAATCTAAATAAAAGGGAAGAAAATTCAGACCATATAGGAAAGACTCACTCTTTGGCAAAGATGAATTCATAACCTGGAAAAGTCCTCCAAAGCTATCTAGTTCAACCCTCTCATTCTATATATGAAGAAACAGGCCTCAGGGAAGTTAATCCAGATCTTTAGATTCTAGAGTCAATATTTATTCCATCCTTTTCTGTATTAATCCACTTAATAAGACAGAGTTGTGGGACTACATAACTTCCTTTTCTAAATGATCCCCTCGCCTTGTGAAAGGGGAACTGTTTGCTTGTAAGATTTTCTGTAATGGTACATTTAGAAGTCCTGTCTCAGTATATATTCATTCATGACTTAATGGAATCATATTCATTCATGACATAATGGAAAGAGCAGTGGATTAGGAGTCGCTGTTGCTGAGTGTGAATTTTGACTCTGCTATACCTATATGACCATTTGACTTTTCTGGGTGTCAGTTTGTTATTTGTAAAATGAAGTTAATAGACTGGAACTTACTGGCCACAAGCACCTACTAGAGTTGTAGGTAAGAAGGGAGAACATATGCTAATCATTGCTGAATAAAATCAATATTTGGAAGTCCCTTGTGAGTCAGTGTTATACTGTGACTTGTTCTGCAGTACAAAAAAGGAAATCAGCATCCTGAGTGATGGAATTCCTGGCCTAGATAGAGTCATCAGCAAACTAACAGTGAATCTAGCAGCAGACTTCATTGCTCCCAAACCCTCTACTCCCATAAGCCTTGGCTCTAAGAGAGATTCCGGATGGCTAACTCACCTGTCTTTTGCACACAAGAAAACAACTTGAGGAAAAAACAGGAAGGGGGGAAGAGTGGCAAGGTTAGCATTTCAACTGAGCTCTCAGAATTGTTCAACTTGATGTTGCAGCATTGTACCAAGAGGCACAACATGTACCAGGAGGAATTTGAAAAAAAAGAATTAGAAGGCAAAGAGCTGCACAAATCCCTCCGTGCCATTTTACAGAGGATGAAATACTTGTCGAGTTTTACTGCTCCAGAGCACTCTACCTACTGAACCTATATAAAGCATATATAGGTCTGAGGAATCTTTCTCTATTTGGAGGTCAATGTCCTCCATCTAAGCCTTTTGTGTACAACTTTGATTCCAGAGAGCACAGTCAAATTAAAAGGGTTTTCTTTACCACACAGTCAATTGATAGGAAACAGTCATAGAATATCTGTACATGCTCTGATCTGGGGACAGGACCTCTTCCTGCTGTCCCATCAAGCATTTCCAGAAGAAGCCCCCACCACCAAAAAATGGTCAGCAGACAGTATATACGGTACATACACTATCTGGTCCTCCATTACATTCTTATCTTTGAAGTCTAAAAATGGAATGGAACATTCTCCCTGGCATTTCCAGAAATGCAAACTACAGTACCTCACCATCTCTAGTGTGAAAAAATCTGAGTAATGGCCCACTGTCTCACCTGATCTCACCTTCTTCTCTCTATTTACCTTTCTCTCTGTTTCTCTCTTTTTTCTTCTATTTTTGCTGCAGTTCAATCTTCCTGAATGTGCTCACAAAGTCAGTCTTTGCTTTGTTTTAGGATGTTTGGATTATCTTAGGAGGTTGGTACAAATGAGTTTCTCAATTCTGCCATTATCACCATATATCTTGCCACTAGACCCAGTTGGCTCTGGAGGAGAAAGTGAGGCTGACAACTTTGCACAGAGCTCCCTCATTTGAATCCAAGTCATTTACATGTCATGTTATTGCCCCTTTGATATCATGGTCCTCATTGAGAACAAAAGACAAATAACAATAACATAGAACAATAAGGTAGAAAAATCACTGATTCTTGATTTAGAGGATATGGTTCAAATCCTACCTTTAAAATTCTATTATCTATATGATCTTGGAAAAATCACTTACCATCTTTATGCCTCACTTTCCTTATCTGTAAAATGAAAGAGTTGCATTAGATGACCTTTTGAAATGTCATTTTAAAATAGCATTTATTTTTTTCAAATATATGCAAAGATAGTTTTCAACATTTATCTTTGCAAAATCTTGTGTTCCAATTTTTCTCCTTACTTCCCTTACCTACCCCTTCCCCAAAACAACGAGCAGGTTTATATAGGTTAAACATGTTCAGTTATTCTAAACATATTTCCATATTAGTCATGCTATGCAAGAAATATTGGATCAAAAGGGGGAAAATGAGATAAAACAAAACAAGCAAACAAAAAACAATAAAAAGGGTGAAAATACTATGTTTTGATTCATATTCAGTCTCCATAAATATATCTCTGGATGTGAATGATATTTTCCATCTCAAGTCTTTTGGAATTGCCTTGAATCACCATCATGCAGTCTATCACAGTTAATCATCACATAATCTTGTTTTTGCTATGTAAAATGTTCTCTTGGTTCTGCTCATTGAAGTCTCTTTCAGCACTAAATCTATGATCCTATGATCTTATCTGTGTTTGTACTTCTGCCTTTAGTGTCTTCCTTTTGTTGTTATTATTGTTGTTGTTCAGTCATGTCTAATTTTTCATGACCCCATTCCAGGTTTTCTTGACAGATACTAAAATGGTTTGCCATTTCCGTCTCCAGCTCATTTTACAGACAAGGAAACTAAAGCAAACAGGGTAAAATGACTTGGGTGACACAGCTAATAGGTGTCTGAAGTCACAAAGATTTAGACTCACAAGCTTGAGTCTTCCTGATGTCAAACCAGCACTTTATTTATTTATTTTTAATTATAGCTTTTTATTTACAAGATATATGCATGAGTAATTTTTCAACATTGACAATTGCAAAACCTTTTGCTCCAATTTTTCCCCTTCTTCCCCCCTCCCCTAAGTGGCAGAATGATCAATACATATTAAATATGTTAAAGTTAAATACAATGCATGTATACATGTACATATAATTATTTTGCTGTACAAAAAGAATCAGACTTTGAAATAGTTTGGATTTCCTGTGAAGGAAATCCAAAATGCAGGCGGACAAAAATAGAGAGATTGGGGGTTCTATGTAGTGGTTCACACTCATTTCCCTGAGTTCTTTCTCTGGATGTAGCTGGTTCAGTTCATTACTGCTCTATTGGAACTGATTTGGTTCATCTCATTGTTGGAGAGGGCCACGCCCATCAGAATTGATCATCACATGGCATTGTTGTTAAAGTATACAACAATCTCCTGGTCCTGATCATTTCACTCAGCATCAGATCGTGTAAGTCTCTCCAGGCCTTTCTGAAATCATCTTGCTGATTATTTCTTACAGAACAATAATATTCCATAACATTCATATACCACAATTTATTCAGCCATTCTCCAATTGATGGGCATCCATGTAGTTTCCAGTTTCTGGACACTACAAAGAGGGCTGCCACAAACATTCTTGCACATACAGGTCCCTTTCCCTTCTTTAAGATCTCTTTGGGATATAAGCCCAGTAGCAACACTGCTGGATCAAAGGTATGCACAGTTTGATAACTTTTTGAGCATAGTTCCAAATTGCTCTCCAGAATGGCTGGATCTGTTCACAATTCTATCAACAATTCATCAGTGTCCCAGTCCCACATCTCCTTCAACATTTGTCATTATCTTTCCCTGTCATTCTAGCTAGTCTGACAGGGATATGTGGTATCTCAGAGTTGTCTTAATTTGTATTTCTCTGATTAATAATGACTTGGAGCATTTTTTTTCATATGGCTGGAAATAGTTTCAATTTCTTCATCTGAGAATTGTCTGTTCATATCCTTTGACTATCAATTGGAGAATGGCTTGATTTCTTACAAATTAGAGTCAATTCTCTATATATTTTGGAAATGAGGCCTTTATCAGAACCTTTAACTATAAAAATGTTTAAAGCCAGCACTTTATCCAGGGCACCACTTAGTATCTTCCTACATTTGGTCTAAGCCTGCTTGTACACTTGCTGTTGATGCTTGGGCCACATGTAGGCCATCACAGCTCACACACTTGTTCAGAGATTTATTCATTCCTCTTCTGTAACTTTGATCCCCATGTATAACAAAAATGAGTCATCATGCACTCTAAAGGTCTATTTTGATGATTTTCTTTGAAGTTTTATAATTTCAGGACATATGGCTAAGGAAAAAGGGATTCAGGGAACAGACCTCTCTATAAAGTTCAACTGTAATTCTAAGAAGTTACTATAACATTCTCTTCAATTCATTCAGTGGGTCAGGTTCTGAGATGTTCCTGTTCCCCCAGAAGCCCAACCTTCTCCACTCAAAGAATTAATCACTCAAGGCTGCTACTCTGAGTTAACCCAGAAAGGGCAGTAGAATCAGGAACCATGGGCTGGAATAGAAGAAAGCTGGGCAGCTGTGAGACCAGAAGCATCCCAGATGGAAGCTCTGGTACGAGAGAGGACGGAAGACCTACAGCTCCAAACGAGGACTGTCATGTGGAAGAAGCAATAGACTTGCTTTGATTGGTGCCAGAGCAGTGATGAGTGGAAAGAGACAAATTTAAGCTGGATGTCAAGTAAACATTCCTAGCTATTCAAAGTGAAATGAGCTACCTTGAGAGTCAGTATATGCAAAGTTATATATTTCTCGTCCCAATCTCTAATGGGAACGTGGACAATAACATTTTACGTCATGCAGTTCCTTTTCTGTTGTACTTTCCATTTGGATTGTTGTTGTCATTTTGCATATTGATAACCTGATTCTGCTTATTTAACTCTGTGTCAGTTCATATAAGTCTTCCTATGCTTCTCTAAGGAGTAGCTAGGTGACAGTGACTAATGCTGGAGTCAAAAAGCCTCATAGCTGTATGACATTGGGCAAGCCATTTAATTTTCCTTGTCTGTAAAATGAAGAAGGAAATGGCAAAATGCTCTAGTAATATAAATAAACAAAATAAATAAATAATTAAGAATGAATAAATAAATAAATAACCCTGAATGTCTGAAAGAGTTGGATACAACTGAACAACCATGTTTTTCTAAAGTTTATATATTAAACTTTATACATATTATAGTTGGATGACTGTCAAATTATTAGCAGGAGTATGTTTAACAGTCAATTTTCTTTTTTTTTTTTAAAGTACCTATGATACACTTTTAAGTTTAATCTGCATTATTAACAGTTTTGTCATTATTTTTCTGTCTAGACAATCAACAACAAATCAAGCAGTGATTTGTAACATGTACTGATTTTCAGATATAAATGTTCATACTGAAAATTTAACAATTGATTCATTTGAGCTGGCTCCAGCACAATTCAGATGATAAACCCTTAGAAGGTTGTGACATTTTCTGTTTTTATAATTCTTAGCACTCCTGCTACATAGCTACTTATGATACATAGTATCATGCTTTGCACACAGTAGGCCTTAATGTTGTATTTAATTAATTTAATTAAAGAAAACACAAGAGGGAATTATCAAATCATTATTCCCAGTTTAAAAAACAAAAACCTGAACAGGGAGAGGTGAAAGGATTTCCTTCAACCTATTTAGTGAATTTTGAGACAAAAATTATATGTGCAGATCACTAAATTCCAGACTTTATACTCTGGAATCTGAAATTTCCTTAAAGTCCTATTTAAAATTTATATTTCAAAAATTTTGATACCTTTTATTTTTTATCATCTTCATTTCTCTACATGTTCCCTCTCTCCCCACCTAGGAAGCTATTAACAAACTTTTGCAACAAAGAATAAAAAAGAAGATTGGAGGAGGAGGAGAAACAGAAACAATTAATACTTTAACCAAAGTGGACAATATATGCAATGTAACATTTTTAAACCCCCAATCACTGCAGGGAGCAGGGAAAGAAGGATGAGCATTGTCTCATCTTTCCTCCAGGATCAAGTTTAGTCATGATAATTGTGTACCATATAATTTCTTTTCTGTTGTTATTCTTTCCATTTATATTATTTTCACCACTTTGTGTATTTCTTTCTTGGTTCAGATTGATGTATGTCTACTTTGTTTCCATTTTTTTACAACTACAAAAAGTGTGGAATTGTCAGTTTTAAAGTTTTTCAAATCATTTCAATACTTTTGTTTTCTTTGTTTTTATTTGTAAATACACAAATTTATCAAAAGCTTTTGTTTCTACATTGTCTACATTTTGCTCTATCCCTTCCTTCACAAATCTTAAATACAAAGTAGTATTTTTGTTTTTTCTTTTTAATCAGGAAAACTGAGTGATACATGGAAAGAATGATTATATATGAGAAATTCCACAACTGTGGAACCACTATCTTTGTAAAGGAGGAGAAAGTATCTTCTCCCATCATTTAACAAGGTTATCCTGTTTTTTATAATTTTGCAACATTAGCTATTGATTGTTTTGTCAGTTGTTTTTTTTTTCCATTTACATTGTTCTGTTACTTTTGTACATAATTTTCTTGGTTCTTCTTCCTTTACTTTGCATCACTTCATAAAGATCTTTCCATGTTTCCCATCACATTCATTATTTTTTTCATCAAAGTAATATACCATTACATTTATATACAATTTGTTTACCCACTCATCAGTTAATAGATTATCTGTGTTTTCTCTTATATACTGCTATAACTGTGTTATAACACAGCTATCTGTGTTTTCATTGAAAAATTAGTGTTTTACTGGGAATTGAATGTAAACTGTTTGTACTACTGTCTTTCTACCCAGGTTACTTATACCTTCAGAATCCAATACTTAACGTGCAACAAGAAAATTGGATTTACACACATATATTGTATCTAGGTTATACTGTAACACATTTAATATGTATGGGATTGCCTGTCACCTAGGGGAGGGAGTGAAGAGAGGGAGGGGAAAATTTGGAAATTTGGAAATTTGGAAAAATGAATACAAGGGATGATGTTGTAAAAAAAATTACTCATGCATATGTACTGTCAAAAAATTATGATTATAAAATTAATTAAAAAAAAGAAAAAGAAAAAAAAGAAAAATTAGTGTTTTTTTCTTTTTTTTCTTGAACTAAATGCAAAATAAGAAAAAATAGAAAAAGACAAAAGGAAAATAAAAATTATTGTCATGTGCACAGGAGAATATCAAGGAGGTTTCAAACTATATAATAATACATTTTCATTTCAAGAAAGCATATATAATAATGAAAGAGATTATATTCATGGCTCTCTATCTTTTCTTTGCTCCCTTGTAGTTTATTCTTTTGTTCTCTGCTGTGTACTTTTAGATTTTATTCTTTTTTCCCCTTTCATCCCCTTTACCCACTTCCAAGTAGGCTACAGTTAAGTATAGACATATATACACATATATGTATGTCTACATATATATATTCACACCCACCCATAAACCTATACATATATATATATATCTATATACACACATACATATCCCTTCATACATTCTCACATATGAGACACTATATATATATATATATATATATGTATTTATCTATATATAAACATTTATCTAAAACTATATTGATATAGCTGACATATAATGCATATTTTTCTATTGATTAATTTTAAAGATTTTAACTTTGACTTTAAGATCAATGATTACTAGCCCTACTTTTTTCCCCTAATAGATTCTAGTTCTGTTCTTTGTTGTAGTATTGGCATATATCTTTTATTTCTTATCCCTACTAATTCTTTTACTTTAAGCTTTGCTATTATCTAACCTCTTCCCAGCCATGGATCCCTCCTTTATCTTCTCCCCTTATCTTTTCTTTCCCTCTTTATCCCATTCTCATTAATCTACATACCTTATCCCACTTTGATTTATCCCTTCTGTATCTCACCTTATCCCATTTCCTCCTTCCTTATTTCTTTATAGATTTTGGAGGGTAATTTACCCTTCATGATTTATTGATAGATTGATTCATTCATTAACTATTTATTTTATATTACTAGAGCATTTTGCCATTTCCTTCTTCATTTTAAAGACAAGGAAAATAAGACAAACAGGGTTAAGTGGCTTGCCCAATGTCATATAACTATGTGTCTTTTTGTCTATTTCAGATGTGAGTAAATTTTCAGAACTACAAGCCCTCCTCCCCCCTCTAATGCCTCTGTGTCAGTTCTTCCTCTGCACTTCATTTTTATGAAATAACTACTATTTTTACCTTTTCCTGGACAGTTTTTCTTTTTAGGAACAGGTCCCAATCTTTTTATTTTGAGCTACCCAATTACTAATGTCAATCTTAAATATATGGTATATACTTCCGTGTAAAAAATAATTTGTCCACGATGAGTTCCTTAAAATTAATCTTTGATATTGGCTCTTATATGTTAAATTTTCTATTAAGTATGGGTTTTATTGAGACAAAGTCCTGAAAATCTGTAGGTTCATTGAATGTCCTTTTTTCTTCAATATCATGGATAATTTTGATAGATATGATATTTTTGGTTGCGGGCCTAGTTCTTTTGATTACCAATATATATCATTCTAGGACCTGTAGTCTTTTATTGTGGCTGGTAATAAATCTTGTACAATTCTAATTGTACAGCATATTTGAATTGTTTTTTGTTGTTTCTTGTAAATTTTCTCTTTAATCTGGGGGGAAGGGTGGTCTGCAAATTTGACAATATTATTCCTATGTGTTTTCCACAAAGAATCTCTTTAAGATGGTGATCAGTAAATTTTGTTCTATTTCTACTTTGCCCTCATGTTCTATCACTCTAGGACAATTTTCTTTAATTATTTCTTGCATTATAAAGTCATTTTTTGGTCATAGATTTCAGGTAATCTAATTATTCTTATATTTTCTGTTCTTAATCTATTCTCCATATCTATTGTTTTTCTTATAAGATGTTTCTTTCACACTGAGTGGATGCCCTTCATTTGGAGAATAGCTAAATAAGAAAATTTTCCCTATTATTAAAAAAAATGCAAACCATTTCAAGCAGATTTATAGATAACATATGTTGGCAATCTATTCTCTATAAGCCTCTCTTTCAGAAGTCTTAGGGATTCAATGTGTATGGTAGAACACATGGTACAGAGTTATGACCCCTAAATTGTCCCCAAGAGTCTTTCTAGCTCTCCTTTTGATCATATTTATCTGCATTATCATAGTGGAGACAAAAGAAATCTGGTCTTCTGTGTCTCCAATATGGATGCACTTTCTTTGCTCCCTTGTCATTCACTTGGTATGAATCCTATGCCATGTTGATCTTGTGGGCTCATGGAATGATTTTAAGAAAGTATTCCAATTATGGATTTGCTACAGGAAAAGGGGAAAAAAGTCTTTAGGAAACTGCTTCTCAATTACATGTATTATATCAATAGGACTGTATTATGTATTCTACAAGTAGATGTATTACACCAAAGGGACTGAGACCAACAGAGATGAATCACTTATGTGATGTCACAGAGAAGTCATATGGCTTTGAAGATGTTTGTCAGATCCCCAATGAGTGACAGTGTGCTCAATCTTTTTTTTTTTAAATACAAAAACAGAGAGCTAAAAAAATAAAAATAAAAGTTTGGACAAGTAATCCCAGAGAGTACTAGACATTTCTTACTAGTCCCATCTGAGTAAGCAAGGAAAATAATGTTCTTTCTGAAGATTGATTTGGTTCCGGTAAATTCTAAAAGGAAGTCAGGTAAATCTAGAGATTAGAATTAAAAAACCCAAACCAAAAGTAGGCAGTCTGTAGCTTAAAAAGATGAAGTCAGCTTCTCTGCCGAGTTTAAGAAAAAATGCCTGAGCAATTATCAAGATACATAATTCACAAGTGATGCTATACTATATTAGAATATTTTTAAAAGTCTAATTTGCATAAGTAGCCTGTTACTTGTCTGGACTTCATATATTCACTATTACAGCTGGAATATATAGTAAAATTTTTGCCTATGTTTCATTTAGTCAGGGCTTACTTTGTCTTCACTCTTTGTTGTTGTTTTCTTAATTTGGATGCCTGCTTTCATTAGTAGAAGGAGTTCCTGATGGAAAGCTCCATATGCCAATGCATATCAGCACTTCATAGTTTTAGACAAAGTCTGGGGTACTGAGAGATTAAATGATTTGTACACAGTCACACAGCCAGTCTAAGTTCACGGTGAAATTTGAACCCATTATTCCTATTATGAGGCCATTTTTCTGTCCACTATATTTCCCTGGGTTTATACCCTTAAGTGTCATTAATAAAAGTCATTTTGATCCTTTCCTATTACTTATCAGAAGGCAGAAGAAGTCACTAAACAACTGCAAATTATTCCCCTAATATGTTTTCAATTTAATAAATATTTATAAAATCCCCTTTATTATACTAAGATACAAAACTAAAAAAGTCCCTTCTCCCAATGTCCTCACATTCTACTGGCCTTAACTAATATAAGACAAATGGCAATGAAAGTGACAAAAAAAAACCCTAATAATTAATTTATTAATTATACTAGCTAATAATGAGTAGACTGATGGTGGTTTCTCTCAATAACTAAAGACAAGACAACCTTATATATTTTTTTGAAAGGAATGCCCCTGACAAATGAAAATCAGTCCAGATTGTTGGACATTTAATGGGGATAGGCTAGACTTTAACTTTTTCTTGACCATCAAAGAACTCCCTCAGAAAAAAATCTCCAGGGCCATATGGATTTACAAGTGAATTCTACTAAATCATTAATTCTAATACTAGGTAAACTTTTGGGAAAATAGGTAAAGAAGGAGTCCTGCCAAATTCCTTCTACAACACAAATATGGTACTAATACCTAAATCAGGAAGAGCCAAAACAGAGAAAGAAAATTATAGACTAATCTCCCTAATGAATATTGATGCAAAAATTTTAAATAAACTATTAGCAAAGAGATTACAATAATTTATCAGCAAGATAATACATTATGATTAAGTAGGATTTAAATGAGGAAAGCAGAGCTGGTTCAATATCAGCAAAACTATTACCATAATTGTTTCATATCAATAACAAAACTAACAGAAATCATATAATAATTTCAATAGATGCAGAAAAAAACTTTAGATAAAATACAGTACTAATTCCTATTAAAAACTCTAGTGAACATAGAAATATAGGGAGTTTTGCTTAAAATGATAAACAGCATCTATCTAAAATCATCAGTAAACATTATTTGTAATGGAGAAAAACTGAACACATTCCCAATAAGATCAAGGGTGAAAAAAAGGATGCCTATCATCACCATTATTATTCAATATTGTTTTAGAAATATTAGCTTTAGCAATAAAATAAATTAAAAGAATTAGAATAAGCAATGAAGAGATAAAATGATCAGTTTTTGCAGATGATATGATAATATTCTTAGAGAATCCTAGAGAATCATCCAAAAACCTACTTGAAATAATAGTTTTAATAAAACTGTAGGATATAAAATAAACCCTTACTGACAAAATCCAACAGCAAGAGATGGAAAGAGAATTTTTTGTTGTTGTTTGGGGGTTTTTTAATTTAAATTTCTTATTTTAAAATTTATTTTATTATAGCTTTTTATTTAAAAAACATATGCATGGGTAATTTTTCAATAATGACTCTTGCAAGGCCCTCTGTTCCAAATTTTTTCCTCCTGTCCCCTCCTCTCTGCCTTAGGTGACAGGTAGTCCAATACAAGTTAAATATGTTTAAATACATGTTAAATCCATCCAATATATGAATACATATTCATACAGTTATCTTGCTGCACAAGAAAAATCAGATAAAGAAGGGGGAAAAAACCTGAAAAAGAAAACAAAAATGCAAGCAAAAAACAACAGAAAGAGTGAAAATGCTATGTTTGTTTCCACATTTGGTTTCCCATAGTCCTCTCTCTGTGTGTAGATGGCTCTCTTCATCACTGAACAAGTGGAACTGGTTTGAATCATCTCATTGTTGAAGAGAGCCACATCCATCAGAATTGATCATCATATAGTCTTGTTATTGTTATGTATAATGATTTCCTGGTTCTGCTCATTTCACTTAGCATCAGTTCATATAGGTCTCTCCAAGCCTCTCTGAAATCATCCTGTTGGTCATTTCTTATAGAACAATAATATTCCATAACATTCATACACCATAATTTATTCTGCCATTCTCCAATTGATGGGTATCCATTCAGTTTCCAGTTTCTTGCCACTACAAAAAGGGGTGCCACAAACATTTTTGCACATGGGGGTCCCTTTCCCTTCTTTAAGATCTCTTTGGGATATAAACACAGTAGTAACACTGCGGGGTCAAAGGGTAAGCACAGTTTGATAACTTTGAATATAGTTCCAAATTGCTCTCCAAAATGGTTGGATCCATTCACAACTCCACCAACAATGTACCAGTGTCCCAGTTTTCCCACATTCCTTCCAACATTGGTTATTATCATTTCCTGTCATCTTAGCCAATTTGAAAGGTATGTAGTGGTGTCTCAGAGTTGCCTTAATTTGCATTTTTCTGATCAATAGTGATTTAGAGCATTTTTCCATATAACTAGAAATAGTTTTAAGTTCTTCATCTGAAAATTATCTGTTCATATCCTTTGACCATTTATCAATTGGAGAATGGCTTGAACTATTATAAATTTGAGTCAATTCTCTATATATTTTATAAATTAGGATTTTATTAGAACCTTTGAATGCAAAAAATGTTTTCCCAGTTTATTGCTTCCCTTCTAATCCTGTCTGCATTAATTGTGTTTGTGCAAACCCTTTTTAACTTAATATAATCAAAATTATCTATTTCATGATCAATAATGACCTCTAGTTCTTCTTTGGTCACAAATTCCTTCCTCCTCCACAGGTCTGAGAGGTAAACTATCCTATATTCTTCTAATTTATTTATGATATCATTCTTTATGTCTAGATCATGAATCCATTTTGACCTTATCTTGGTATACAGTGTTAGATGTGGGTCTATGCTTAATTTATGTCATATTAGTTTCCAATTTTCCTAGTGGTTTTTATCAAATAGTGAATTCTTATCCCAAAAGCTGGAGTCTTTGGGTTTGTCAAATACTATAGTCATTGACTGTTTTGTTCTGAGAACCTAACCTATTCCACTGATCAATTATTCTATTTTTTAGCCAATACCAAATGGTTTTGAAGACCACTGCTTTATAATATAGATTTACATCTAGTACAGCTAGACCATCTTCATTTGATTTTTTTCCACTAATTCCCTTGAAATTCTTGAACTTTTGTTCTTCCAGATGAATTTTGTTATTTTTTCTAGGTCAGTAAAATAGTTTCTTGGGGGTTTGATTGGTGTAATACTAAATAAGTATATAACTAATACTAGTTTAGGTAGTATTGTCATCTTTATTATATTTGCTTGGCCTACCCAAGAGCACTTAATATTTTTCTAATTGTTCAGATCTGTCTTTATTTGTGTGAAAAGTATTTTGTAGTTTTGCTTATATTCTGACTTTTCGTTGGCAGATAGATTCCCAAATATTTTATACTATTAACAGTTTCTTTAAATGGATTTTTCCTTTGTATCTCTTATTGTTGGATTTTGTTAGTGATGTATAAAAATGCTGATGATTTATGTGGATTTATTTTGTATCCTACAACTTTGCTAACATTGTGGATTATTTCTAATAACGTTTTAGTTGATTCTCTGGGATTCTCTAAGTATACCATCATATCATCTGCAAAGAGTGATAATTCAGTTTCCTCATTACCTACTTTAATTCCTTTAATTTTTTTCTTCTCTTATAGCTCAAATCAGCATTTCTAATAAAATATTGAATAGTAATGGTGATATTGGGTAACCTTGTTTCACCCCTTATCTTATTTGGAATGATTCCAGTTTATCACCATTATATATGATGCTTACTGATGGTTTTAAATAGATGCTACTGACTATTTTAAGAAAAAGTCCATTTATTCCTATGTTCTCTAGTGTTTTTAATAGGAATGGGTATTGGATTTTATCAAATGCTTTTTCTGCATCTATTGAGATAATGTTTTTTTGTTAATTTGGTTATTGATATAGTAAATTATGCTAATAGTTTTCCTAATATTGAATCAGCCCTGTATTCCTGGTATAAATCCCATTTGGTTATGGTGTATTATCTTGGGGATGATTTTCTGTAATCTTTTTGCTAATATTTTATTTAAGATTTTTGCATCAATATTCATTAGGGAAATTGGTCTATACTTTTCTTTCTGTTTTCAACCTACCTGGTTTAGGTATCAGTACCATGTCTATGTGGTCATAAAAGGAATTTGGGAATTGGGAAAAATCATTCCCTATTTTTTCAAATAGTTTATATAGAATTGGAATTTGTTGTTCTTTAAATGTTTGGTAGATTTCACATGATTAATAGCTTCTTTTTTCTAAAATGGAACTATTTAAATAATTTATTTCCCCTTCTGCTAATCTGGGCAATCTATATTTTTGTAGGTATTTCTCCATTTCACTTAGGTTATCGAATTTATTGGCATAAAGTTGGGCAAAGTAACTCCTAATTATTGCTCTAATTTCCTCTTCATTGGTAGGAAGTTCTCATTTTTAAGACTAAAAATTTGATTTTCCTCTGGAAAGAGAAATTACATTTAAAATAATTGTAGATAAAATGAAATATTTGGGTGTCCACCTGCCAAGACAAACCCAGGAAGTATATGAAGACAATTACAAAATACTTTTCACACAAATAAAGCCTGATCTTTTCTTTATGGGTAGACACAGCTAAAATAATAAAACTGATGATTCTACCTAAATTGGTCTACTTATTCAATGCCATACTAATCAAACTGCCCAAAAACATGGCTTGATCATGAGATTCAACCACTTCCAGCAATGTGGACAGGGGAATCCTTCCCCAATCTGATCACTCTAATTAGTTTTCCCCTTCATGGGGTAGCTCACCCAGAACTCTTATGGAGGGTCCCAATGATTAATTCATTTCCTTGGCATAAGAATTCACTTAGACTAGATTCTATTCACACTCTAACCAGAAGGTCTCCTGTTTGAATGGGGTCCAGCTCAAGATTATCAAGGAGCATGTTCTCCAAGGGATAGAGCAATCTCATTAATTAGTTATGTCTTTTATAGACTGATTGACCTTTTACATGGTCTGGACACTAAATGAGGAAATAAAGGAGAAAATCCTGGATCATGGATTTACTAATTAGTTGTTGATATAACAGAAAAGTAGTTTCTCTCAACAGCCAAGAGGGATATGTTTAGAATTTCTCTAATTGCTACCATCAGCTTTGACCTCCCTTGGGAAGGGTTTAACATCTTCCCAAAGTTCTCCCAAGCAAACAAGGGGCTAATAAAAGACCAGGGAAGTATCCAGCCCTTCTCAAAGATGACTGTCAGACCTTCTTTAATTATATCTTATGACAGTTTGAGATCACAGGATATTAGAAATGAAATACTCTGTTACTCACAATGCATCTGTCTCTGTTGACATCTTGTTAAGAAGTTACAAGATTGTTCTTAATAGAGATATTTTATGAGCATTGCTTCACATTAACTCAAACTCTAGAGAGAATGGACTGTTTTGGAAGAAATCCCTCTTTGTATCAGCCTGTAAAAAAGGAAACTACAGTCTGCTCTCAGGTTGTAGGGGATTGGATTGGTTGATTTTTGCCTTTTCATTTTTTGAGAGTTCAGAAAACAAAGATCAAACTTGATATAAGGAGAGAACCAGAAGAAAAATTTTGCACACATACACAGCCTCTTCTCCTCACTAAATAAATGCAAGGAGTCTCTGCAAATGCACACGAGAGATGCATTTGTTTATCCACAGCAATTTAATCATAGGTTAAAGAATAGAGACTTGACAATCTAAGGGAGCAGTAATTGGAACAATAGTAAAATATGGAAGAAAATTAAGACATTGCTTATAAGTTAACTCTCCCTATCTTTTTAGAATTAGGTTAAAAATGAACTTCATAAATACAAAATATAAGAAATAAAATTATCAGTGTATAAGAGATCTGGGAGTTTTAGTGTACTTCAAACTCAAAATGAATATATAGTGCAAAAAAGCAACCATAAAAATGCTACTGTAACCTTGGACTACATTGAGAAAGGTCTAATTTTCTAGAATACAGAGGAATAGTATCAGGATAATTTGCCCTGTTCAGGCCACTTTTAGAGTATTGTGTTCAATTCTAATCACATATGTAACAATAATAACAAGTAGGGCTGCTAGGTAGCAAAGTAGAGTGCCTTACATGGGGTTCTTTTTTTCTTTATTAAAGCTTTTTATTTTTCAAAAATATGAGTGGACAATTCTTCAACATTAGCCTTTGCAAAACCTTGTGTTCCAATTTTTCCCCCTTCCCTCACACCCTCCCCTTGATGGTAAGTATATGTTAAACATGGTAGAAATTATATATTAAATCCAATATATGCATATATATTTTTACAATCATTGTACTGCACAAGAAAAATCAAATCAAACTAGTAAAAAGAGAGAGCGCAAGAGAGAGAGAGAGAGAGAGAGAGAGAGAGAGAGAGAGAGAGAGAGAGAGAAAGAGAGATGGAGGGAGAGAGAGAGAGAGAGAGAGAGAGAGAGAGAGAGAGAGAGAGAGAGAGAGAGAGAGAGAGAGAGAGAAGCAAAACAAAATGCAAGCAAAAAACAACAGAAAGAGTAAGAATGCTATGTTGTGAATCACATTCAGTTCCCACAGTCCTCTCTCTGGTGTAGATGGCTCTCTTCATCACTGAACAATTGGAACTGGTTTGAATCATATTGTTGAAGAGAGCCATGTCCATCAGAATTGATCATCATATAGTCTTGTTGTTGCCATGTATAATGACCTCCTGGTCCTGCTCATTCACTTAACAATAGTTTATATAAGTCTTTCCAAGCCTCTCTAAGGTCATCCTGCTGGTCATTTCTTATAAAACAATAATATTCCATAACATTCTTATACCATAATTTATTCAGCCATTCTCTAATTGATGGACATCTATTCAATTTCCAGTTTCTAGTCACTACAAAAAGGGCTGCCACAAACATTCTTGCACATACAGGTCCCTTTCCTTTCTTTAGTATCTCTTTGGGATATAAGCCCAGTAGTAGCACTGCTGGGTCAAAGGATATGCACAGTTTGATAACTTTTTGAGAATAGTTTCAAATTGCTCTCCAGAATGGCTGGATCCATTCACAACTCCACCAACACTGTGTCAGTGTCCCAGTTTTCCCATATCCCCTCCAACATCCATCATTATCTTTTCCTGTTATTAGATGGGGTTCTCTTTGGCTTGTGGTTGGACTGGGAAATCTCTGAAGTTCCTTCCAACTTTGCAATGCCAAGGTTATAGATTATTCTAATGACACGTTCTTAATATCTCAAAGTATATATAATGAACCTTGGCATAAATTCTCATGCAGTGGAAAAGTGGTTAGAGTTGAAATTACTGGATCTAGGTTTAAATATTGACTCTTATTCCTTGGGTGAGCTTGGGGAAATTATTTTATTCCTCTGTATCTCAGTTTCCTTTTGATATAGCAGAAATATCTGGTAGATAGAAGGCCTATCATCAAATCTCACCTTTGAAGATTGTTCTGTGTGACCTTGAACAAATTAATAAATTTCCTTGTGTTTTTGTTGGTCTAGATCAGGGCTTCTTAAATTTTTTCCACTGGTGACCTCTTTTTACCTATGAAACTTTTATGCAATTCCAGGCATAGAGGTATATAAAAAGGTGAAAAAATAAAACATACACTGATAATAAATCATAAAGAAATTTATTTCTAAAAAATTCTTTGGGATATGTATAATTTTACCATTTCTTAAAGATGAAAAAAATTTGCATACTAATGAGATGGATGTGCTTGTTTTGTTTTTACATAAAGAATTGAATCTTGGCAGAATATTAGATATCTTTTACTGTTGCCAAATTTTTCATGACTCACAATTTAAGAAACCTTGGTCTAGATGACCTTGGAGGCTCCTTTTCAAATCTGGATTTATAATTCTGTAATTTCTATAATAAGGTACTTGGACCAGAAGCCCTCAAGATCCCTATCAACTTTAAGCATATTATCTACAGGTACTTATTTAAAATGATTCCCATAAGTTGTGGGAAGATAAGTTCACCAACTTATGGAGCTATGAATTGGTCCAATTATTTTGGAAAGCAATTTGGAATTATGCTGTAAAAAAAGTTACTGAACTGCCCAAGCCCTTTGATTCATATGTCCCATTAGGTGTTTACCATAGTAGAGGATAAAAACAGAAAAGTCCCATATACCAAAAATGTTTATACCAGCACTTTTGTGATACTAAAAAACTGAAAACAAAATGGTTATTCACCAATTGGGAAATGACTAAACAAATTATGGTATGTGAAAGTAAGGCAATATTATAGAGCTATAAGAAATGAAATATGACAATTAAGTGAAGCATGGGAAGATTTAAATTAACTGATAAAGAGTAAAGTAGGCAAACCAGAAATAATATACATAATGACCATGAATATGGAAAGAACAAATGGCCAAAATGTTTGACTAATCCTTAAGAAGAGAATTGCAAATATATATATATATATATATATATATATTTCCCTCTCTTTTATTCAGAGATGAAGGCTACAGAACATCTTGGTCATGCTGTCAGACTGTGTGGGTGTTTTGACTCACTGAATTGCTTTGATTTCTCTGGGTTATAAGAGATGATTCCCTGGGTAGGGGAAGGAAAATAAATATATTCAGAATTGAAAGTGTTGCAATAACAAAAGCCATCAATAATTTCAACAGATAACTCAATTATTACTATGAAAAAGAACATATGAGCCTATTAGATCTCATAGGCCTTCACAGAAAATAAAAGGAAAAACTCAGTTTGCATATTATGCTTAAAACAAAGTTTGGAACTGATCTAATTTGGAGTAATTCGGGGGGCTAAACCAGATAATGCTTTGAACACTGTGTATAATCACTACTTGTTTCTATCACAGACTGTAGCCAAAGATTATAGGTTTTCTATAGAGGAAAATTATCATCTTCACAATAGTTTGTGATACTAGGAGATTTTATTGCTCCCTTGATATCACCCTTTTTCTTTTTTAAAAACTAAGCCATCACATTAAAAGTGTAGCTTATAGGTAAAAGGGTATGAACATGAAGCTTTCAGATGAAGAAATTAAAGCAATCTGTAGTCATATGAAAAATGTCCTAAATCACTATTATTAGAGAAGTTCAAATTAAAAAGTACCTCACACCTATCAGGTTAATTGGCTAATATGATAGAAAAGGAAAATGATAAATGTTGGAGAAGATAAGTGGACTTATAAATTGATCCAACTCTGGAGAACAATTTGAAACTATGCCCAAAGGGCTATAAAACTATGCATACCCTTTGATCCAGCAATACCATTACTAGGTCTGTATCCCAAAGAGATCATAAAAAAGGAAAAAAGTACTCACATGTACAAAAATATTTATAGCAGTTCTTTTCGTGGTGGCAAAGAATTGGAAATTGAGAGGCTGCCCATTAACTAGGGAATGGCTAAACAAATTGTGATATATGAATATACTATTATGCTATAAGAAATGATGAGCAGTCAGTTTTCAGAAAAATCTGGAATACTTATATAGATTGATGCTGAGTGAATTGAGCTTAGAACCATTGTACAACAGCAACATTGTGGGAATGATCAATTATCCTCTTCTCAGCAATACAATGATCCAAGGCAATTCCAAAAGATGCATGGTGGAAAATGCTAAGATAAAAAAATCTAGAGTCTAAATGAAGATTGAAGTATACTATTTTCACTTTTGCTGGGGGTTTTGCTTTTTTTTTTCTTTCTCATAGTTTTTCCCTTTTGTTCTAATTTTTCTTTCACAATATGATTAATGTGAAAATATGATTAATATGACTGTACATGTAATACTTAGATTGCTTGCTCTCTTGAGGAAGGGATTGGGAGGAAAGAAGGGAAGGAAGGAAAAAATTTGGAACTCAAAATCTTATAAAGCCACTTAACATATACTTTAACATATTTAATATGTATTGGTCAACCTGCCATCTGGAGGAGAGGGTGAGGGGAAGGAAAGGAAAAATTGGAATAAAAGGTTTTGCAATTGTCAATGCTAAAAAATTACCCATGCATATATATCTTGTAAATAAAAAGCTATAATAAAAAAATCTTATAAAACCAAATGTTGAAAACTATCTTTACGTGAAATTTGAAAAATAAAATGCTATCAAATAAAGGGGAAAAAAACCATAGCCAAGGAGATTTAATTTATTCTATTTAAAGTGCTTTGTAGGCTCTAGCCCCATAGATGAATTTGTGCTCCTTAAAGAGCTCCCCAAATTCCAATAACAATAGGCATTCATATAATACTTTTAAGGTTTACAAAATGCTATATTGCACATTATCTAATTTGTGCCTCCTAATTAGCATGTGAGCTAAGCATTATGGTTTATTTTTATCCCTGCTTCATAGATTAAGAAACTGAAGTAGCTTAAGTAATTTGCCCAGAGTCAAACAGCAAATGTCTAAGTTAATATTTCAATCCAGGTCATCATGATCTTATAACTTCATCATACTATCTATTAGATCACTCTGACTTCTAGTGACTGCTCAAATATAGGCATGCAAACAGGCAGCTTATTTTGTTCAATTTTTGTTGTTTTGGAAAGGCAGCCTGTCTTTAGTCCTAGATTCCGAAATCCTAAATAAGAAAGATACAGCAAAAATCCACATGACAAGTGCCTACACTTGGAACATGACATGACATTGTCCTCATTTGTTGAGAATAATCTAGATTTCTGAACATAATTCTTTTTCATTTTCCATAAAAACATTCAGAGATTTGAAGAGATACTACCTACTCTCTACTCAAATGATAGCAATTCCTACTCTGAGAATATAATCCAATATTTACACTCTATACAAAGAATGTTGAGAATATGGCTTAAAATGCCATTGAAACCATAGTCTAAAGAAAGAAATATTCCCATCATCCATTATCTAGCATTCAAAAATAAAGGACAGACCTTGGAATTTTAAAACTTGTTTTAAGAACGATTTGCCAAGTTTCACATTATTTAGGATGATTTGTAGTTAAAGATGACTTCAAATTTAGAAGGTAAAAATATATAATATTGGAATTCAAGTTTAATAAGCTGCAAGACTAAGTTCTGCTTTCAGAGGATCTACCCAAGTTTTAGTCTACTATGTTTACCTCAGGGTGTTGCATACAATAAGTACCTAATAATGCTTTTTCATCCATTCATTTTGCTATTAAGGGAGAAATTCAGGTTAATTTTATTATATATTATGAGTGTTTTTAATGACCAAAAAGGAAAATATTAAGTAATCAAGTAAACCCAGACATTAACTTAATGAATCTGCTAATATACACATACACACACATATAATTAACAAGACACCTCAGACATAGACAAAGTGTGGTGCAGTGAGGAAAACACTGACTTCAGAGTCAGAGGAGTTGGATTTAATCCTGGCCCTTCTCTCAACCCTATCAAATCTTTGCAATTCGTGTCAATTCTATAAGCCTCAGTTCTATCATCTGTAAAATCAGGAGGTTAGAATAGATGATCACTAAGGCCCCCTGAAGTCTTATTTAATCCGTGACATAGAAATTTCTTTTAAAAAATCTATTAAAATTAAATACTATTACATGGTCATTCAATCAAGAATTAATTTCTGATATCAAGCTCAAAGGCGGCTAAGTGGTTTAGAGAGTAGAATGCTAAGCCTGGAGTCAGTGAGACTCATCTTCCTGAGTTCAAATCTATCCTTAGCTGTGTGACCCGTGGTAAGTCACTTAACCCTGTTACCTCAGGAGAGAGATATGGTAAATCATTTCAATATATTTGCTGAGAAGACCCCAAAAGGTGTCACGAAGACTCCTACATGACTGAAAAATGACCCAACCATAAAAATGAGCTTGAGAAGGAAAGAGCAAACCTTTCCAGAATCTTTGCCAAGAAAACCTCAAATGGAGTCATAAAGAGTTGGATATGACTGCAATGAGTGAACAATAGTATTAAGCTCAAAGAAAATTTAAGAATAACTTAAGATATTCAACTTCAGTGAGACTAATCAATCAATTATGCAGTTTTCTAAGACTTTAATGTGAGAATTATGCCCACTATAGATTCTCTCATGTATTATCCTTGATTTATATATATATATACATATATATATGTATATATATATATACACACACACACACATACACATTACAGAGTTTAAAAATCAGATTATACAAATGTTTCTAAAAAAGGAAAGCAAAAAAGAGAGGAGTAGGAGGTCAGGGGATACCTAGAAATTCATGACATTGTTTCCATTTCTTCTCCTGGATATTTGTGCATGCGACCCTGCTTCATTCTACTCCTACCAAGACTTCTTATTCACACTGATTTGTTCCTTTCCCTTTAAGAGCAACCACACAGCAGTTATAGTGAAATTCTCTTAAGGGTCCCAGTAGATGCTTAGCTACAAAATGTGAGAATAATAGTAACTAGCACTTATATTGCATTTTGTGATCAGTTAAGATACTTTATATGTGTGTGCACATGTATGTATTCGTGTCTATGTATGAATACATATATGTATAAATTATATATTTTCCATAAATTACATATTATATAATAATGTTATATCTAAATTATATATTACATATATATGTATCATTATATAATTATATAAATATATGTTATATAACTATATGTAAACATATAAATATATGTATGTATATATATATATTTTTTTGCTTACAAATTTATAAATTATCCCCTTTTTTACAGATAAGAAAATCAAGGTTGAGAAATGATGAGAAATGTCACATGACTTGCTCCGAACCACATAACTAGCTAATAAGTTTCAAGGCTGCATTCAACCTCTAGTCTTCCTGACTTTAGCATTCTACCCACATTTCCCCCTAATAGCCTATGAGAATTGCTGATCTATTACTGACAGTCAGTCAATAAACATTTATTATGCATTTATTATGTGCCAGACACTGAGCTAGTTATTGGGGATACAAAAAAAGGTTAAAAAAAAAAACCTGTCCTCAAGGAGCTTACAATCTAATGGAGGAAAACAATGTATAAAGAGAAATTGGGAAGTAGGGAGGAAAGAGGTAACTACTTGCATGGGGAGGGTCATGATTTAATTCTATATATTGGTGGGAAATTATGGGTGACTATTTGGGCACCCTCCTTATAAAGAGAATCTAGGAGAAGTTATCCATGTCTTCCCTCCAGCCTCTCCTGGTAGAGAGAGATAAGGGCTTCAGGGAAAAGAAGGTACAAGTTCCAAGTTGATATTATCTTGAAGGAAGATGAGCTACTAAGAAGTATTAGAGGATAGTTTAGGCCATGGTAACTAGTTATTTTGGGGCAGTTAGGTAGTATAGCGGATAGAGTGTTATATCTGGAGTCAGGGAGAGCTGAGTTCAAATCTATCTCAGACACTTATTTAACTGGGTGACTCTGGGCAAATCACTTAACCAGCCTCAGTTTCCACAACTATAAAGTCTGCTGGAGAAGGCAATGGCAAACCCACTCCAATATTTTTTGTAAGAAAAGCCCAAATGGTGTCACAAACATCAGGCATGGCTGAACAACAACAACAAACTAATTATTTTCTTGATAACAAATTGAAATACCTAGGGTTTCAAGTGAAATGTCTGGCTTACCAGGGCAAGGACTGGTCATATTTTTTCTCTTTTGCAAAGACCTAAGCTAGACACAATATCTAATAAATGACCTCACCTTCCTATGTCATGACTCAACCCCCTGGAAGATTACAGCTAGCTCTAATTTGCTTTTTGCTTAAGCCTTGTCAGTGCATGCTGGAAGTGTTTTACATCTTTTTTTTTTAATCATTTCTTTTGTGTGTAAGAAATAAATACTTGTCCCATCTCTCACCAAGAAAAAAAAATTAATAAAAGATTGTAGACCTCAGAGGCTTTAACCTTTTCTGTAACACAGACACCCTTGGCAGTCTGCCAAAGCCTGGGGACCTCTTCTCAGAATCATGTTTTTAAATGCATAAAGTAAAATGCATAGGATCATAAAGGAAATCAGTTATGTTCCTATAAAGACGTATTTTTCCTATCCAGAGTCAAAGACTCCTTGAATCTTATCCATAAACCTCAAGATTAAGAATCTAGTCCATCTCTTTATTTTACAAATAAGTAAATTGAGGCTCTGAGGAATTAAGTGACTTAAAGTAATCCAGTTTGAAGATGGAAGAACCAGGATGTGAACCCAGGTCTTCAGGCTCTAGCTCTTTCTGCAATACTACTGCTTATAGAGCAATACAAAGGTGTGCTGGCAAATGTTTAACAACCAGGCTCTCCAGAAAATCTTTAACAACTAGGATCTGGGGGTAAGGGGAAGGAGAAGGGGGAACAGAGAGGGAGTCTGTACACACATGCTTTTAAGTTTAGTCTGCATTATTGTACTTTCTTGAGTCTGGACATCAATAAAACGAGAAATCAGGGTTCATGGGACTGTTAGTTTTGGAGCTGTAAATGCTCCCATTGAAAGTTTAGCAATCAGCTTTGTCAGAATGTTCCTCTGATTACAATGCAGCTTTTCTGCCTCCAAAAACATAAATCGTGGAATAGCATGATTAAAACCACAGCAAGTAATACTGCAGTCCCTTGTGAAGCTCCTTGGGAACCACAGCCATGAATATACATGAAGATTGGGCTCCTGATTAAAGACCTGCCTTCAGAAGTCCCAGACTAGTCCATGCTGGTTGTTTATGTATGGGGATTAAGAAAGGGAACAGTTAATGATACTGACGGGTGTGTTTGCTTTGGGCTTTTTACACACATTCTCTGCTAAAGCAGCAGGACTGATCAGTCTTGGAATAGACACTGGCTGTCAGACTCTGTGTACCACTCGCCATCCCGACCATGTCAGTTCCTGTATTCCACGCTGTGATTGTGACCCACGTTGCTAGAGTAACCCAGCGGGCCCCTCATAAGTGGGATGACTTAGAGAACTGTATCCATGGAAACAGAATGACTAGACTTCAAGTGAATCACGAGGCCATCAGAACCTGGAAATTGCTCCATTGGGAGGAAATCATGGCATGTATAAGTGTGGGCGTGGGCAGAGCGTACACATAGTGTTCACACATGCACGGACGGCTCCAAGAGTGGGATGATAAAGTGAAAACAAAGAGAGGGGGGGGGGAGAAAAAAACAATTTGGCGTAGACACTAGAAATGTATAGAGCCAGGCTGGAATAGTATCAACTGGTTCACTCCACAAGTATTTATTTTTGTTTCTACTATGTGCAAGGCACAATACCAAGAATTATAAGGCACACAAAAGTGAACAAGGCAAAACCCCCACTATTAAGTAGCTTACAAAAAGAGGAGTTGATTTGATAGAGTACTATGAAGTTTTCAATGAATTTGGCTTGCACTAGCTTCTTTGATCTTCCCAATAATTCTGCCAGTTCTGTAGTTATATGCTAGAGCTTTGTTTTAGATTATGTCAGCTGGCTAGGATTGATCACACAGTTAGTAAGGTAGTAAGAGCCAAAGGCAGAATGTTTTCCCCTTTCCCTCTTTCTTTTCCTTTTCCTCTTCTTTTCTCTTCCTCTCCCTCTCTCATCACTCAAAGGTTTTCTCTCCTAACAACTCCAAGTCAAACATTGTTTCTTCAGTTGTTCTTGGTATATAATCTCTGATCATCTACTAGGAAAGATGAGACATTAGACAAAGATAATTTTAAGAGGAAATCAGTAAATAAATTGAGGTTGTTAGTATGATTCTCCCACCCTCAGCTTCTAGTGATTTTGCTTCCTAATTACATAGAATAAAATACCTTAGATACATGTCTAAATCATCACATCAAAGGAGCTACATGTTATACACTGTGTTGAGTCTTGTTAGCCTTAGTTTCAGACAAGGACACTTCCTGACCTAGTTCCTAAATTCTTTGTCCACCTTATCCCTTGAGATGTGGTCATTTACCCTAGGAACTTTAACCCAGAAAGTCAGCTGAACAACAGCAATAAGCAATAGAAAAAGAAGCATAAAATGGAGTAAGCCTATGTAGCTTTATCCATCGATGTTCTCAATGCTCTTATGTGGGAATTATTTAAAACTACAATATGTATATAAAGAAGCCTTACTGGATAGAAAATCTGCCTCCCAAGCCAGAAGTTCCACCTCAGACATAACTGACTGAGATGCTGGCCAAATCCCTTAATCCAGAGTCAAATGTAGAATCTTTGGCTTTAAATGCCATTCATATCCTGGCCTCTTCCTAACTTTCCAGTCTTCTCACATCTGACTCCTCTTCTTGCAAATAGCAATCCATTACACTACCTCACTGCTTTTGCTCACTGGTGACACATCTCCTCACTTTAAGCAATTTTACTGGCTATCTCCAATGTCTGGAATATTCTCTCTTCATCTCTACTTCTTAGATTCCCTGATCTCCTTCAAGTCTCACTTTCTGAAATAAGCTTTTTCCAACTCAGTTTTTAAAATGAATATTAAAATTGTTTTCCCAAGCAATTGGGGAAAAATATTATTCAAAAGAAAAGCTTTTCCAAATGTTCATAAACTTTAGGAGCTCTATTATTTCCAATTTATTAGAGGTAAATATAAATATCACTTTTGTTGATAATTATTTGCATGTTTCTCCTGCATTAGACTGTGAGTTCCTCAAAGCTAGGAACTGTCTGTCTTTCTTTGTAATCCTAGAACTTACCACATGTCCAGACACATAAAAGAACTTAATAAATGCTTATTGACCCAGCTTGGTTTAACTCTTATTGCCTCTAGGCAAATGCCCAAGACTATAAATTTTTTTTAAATTTTATTTTATAATTATAACTTTTTTTGACATTACATATGCATGGGTAATTTTTTACAACATTATCCCTTGCACTTACTTCTGTTCAGATTTTTTCCCTTCCTCCCCCAACCCCCTCCCCCAGATGGCAGGCAGTCTTATACATGTTAAATATATTACAATATATTCTAGATACAATATATGTGTGTAGAACCAAATTTCTTGTTGCACAGGAAGAATTGGATTCAAAAGGTAAAAATAACAGTTTACACTCATTTCCCAGTGTTCCTTTTCTGGATGTAGCTGATTCTGCCCATCATTAATCAATTGGAATTGGATTAGCTCTTCTCTATGTTGAAGATATCCACTTCCATCAGAATACATCCTCGTACAGTATCATTGTTGAAGTATACAATGATCCCCTAGTTCTGCTCGTTTCACTCAGCATCAGTTGATGTAAGTCTCTCCAAGCCTCTCTGTATTTCTCCTGTTGGTCATTTCTTATAGAACAATAATATTCCATAACCTTCATATACCACAATTTACCCAATCATTCTCCAATTGATGGACATCCAATCATTTTCCAGTTTCTAGCCACTATGAAAAGGGCTGCCACAAACATTTTGGCACATACAGGTCCCTTTCCCTTCTTTAGTATTGCCTTGGGATATAAGCCCAGTAGTAGCACTGCTGGATCAAAGGGTATGCACATTTTGATAACTTTTTGGGCATAATTCCAGATTGCTCTCGAGAATGGTTGGATTCTTTCACAACTCCACCAACAATGTATCAGTGTCCCAGTTTTCCCACATCCCCTCCAACATTCATCATTATTTGTTCCTGTCATCTTAGCCAATCTGACAGGTGTGTAGTGATATCTCAGAGTTGTCTTAATTTGCATTTCTCTGATCAATAGTGATTTGCCAAGACTATAAATTGCAGAAAAGGGACATATGTGGGTTGGGAAAGAAAATTCCCTCACCTGCCAGTTCCCTATCAGTCAATATCAATATTAATCAATATCAATAAATTTACTAAGCACCAATGCCAAGTGCTGAGGAAACAAAAAGGCAAAAGACAACTCCTCCCCTCAAGAATCTGACAATTCTTTATGAATAAAATCACAGATGATAACCAGAAAAATAATTATGTAATGACAAATTACAATAAATATGTCTTCCCTTATTCGAATGATAAAAATATTATAACACCATTGTGAGAAAATTGTTGATCTTATTTTAGAGATAAGAAAATTACAGAATTAATTTCGCTGAAGATCACATGGAACAAAGAGAAGTAGACTCTACTACCAAAAGGAAAGTCCGATGATCTTACTCTGTCTGGCTGTGTAGCAATCTTGATTTGTCTCACAAAGGCTTGCTGCCCACAGAGTGACCACATTTCCATAGCCAGCACTCCTTAACAAACATCAGAAGGCTCAGCTCCTCCCAGTCTCAGGGATGGGTAAATTATCCTGAGGGAAGACACAAAAGGTAGTTATGTATCACAAAGGTAACTACTTCAAACTCTTTATATAAGACCCAGAAGCCAAAAACCTCAGGAGTTATAGTAACCCTCAAATCTGCTTGCTTCCATTTTGGCTCCCACAGATGTTAACAAGAGCAACAGTCTTTCTGGCAAAAGACCTTCCAATGGGTACAATCCCATCCCTTTTACTCTTGAGAAAAATGATTATTTCTTTCTTGTATTAATAGCTAATTTATTGAATCAGAACCAAGACTTTTCTACTTCCTCATTCAGAAATCAACCAATGTGGGAAATTTTTCTCTAAAGACCTATCCAGGCCGAGATATTATCAGACTGTAAAAGAAATTCTAAATTTGGACTAAGGAAGGATTCCTGCTTATTGTGTTTACTCAGACAAGTCCAGGGGGAAAAAAAAGTATTCTTCCTTTTGTCAGACAGGTGATATATGCATATATATATATGTATGTATAATATATATATATATTCTTTTTGACTAAGACTTAAGTAATTCAAGTCATGTAACCCTAAGATCCTCATTGAATTATAGCCCAGCTCCTCATTTTCTCATCAATTGTTAACCAATCACAATTGATTGCCATTTTTAAGAACACCCTTTTTTCCAAGATCATATAAATTGTGAGCTCAGCTATCATGAGGGATCTTTGAATTTGAGAAGACCACTGAACTCTTTATGAATAAGCATTCTAGTCTAATTAGTAAAAATTAACTTGCCCAGAAATTGACCTTTCCAAAGGGCTTGCCTGAACACAGAACATAGACTTCTTAATTCCTAGGAAAGAAAGTGAGTGAATCAGAGAGAGAAAGATGGGACAGAGTTAGACCTCTGTTACTCAGCTCATTTCAAAGTCACAGCGAGTCAAGGACAGTAAGTGATAGAGTTCTAAAGCTTTCCTGGGTAATCAGAAGGAAAGGAAAAAAAATTCAGAGTAGAGCTGCCCATTTTCTCTCCCTCAGAACCACACACATGAGAGATTGATAGGGAGCAAGACCAAGGTCCAGAGTCCACTACTTCTAATCAGACTAGGTTATAGATTCAGTCTTACTGACTTCTCAACTCCACCTATAAGGATGTCAAAGATTTATCTATACTGGAAGCTTTGCTAGAAATAAATCATCATTTTGGAAGCAAGGGACTTTGATTCCCATTAAATAAACAGGGAAATTCGCACATGGAGAGGCAATTAGATATTAAAGAGGTTATATCTAGAATCAAAATTAGCTGAATTCAAATCCAGTCTTAGATAGACATTTACTAGCTATAGAATCCTAGGCAAGTCATTTAACTTTCTATTTGTTTCAGTTGCATTTATGAAATGGGAATGATAGTAGCACCTTTCTCTCTGGATTGTTGTGAAGATAAAATGATGTAATAATTGTAAAGTACTTTGTTAACCTGAAAGTGCTAAATATATAAATGCTAGCTATTATTGTTATTACTATTAGTATTGTTATCTCTTCAGTGCCCATAGTAATAAAATCATGCCCAAGTCAAGAAATCATCTTCTCAATTTGTAACTTATTTGGAAATCATCTCTACTGACTGGACTAGGTGGTGGAGGTAGGTGATAGAACTTACTTGGGAGGAGTAGGTTCTTCAACAGTCTTCCTCTATATGTAAATGTCATATAAACTATTTACAATGGTATTTCAAGGTAGAGTGGCGTTCAGGTACACCTATAATGTATCAGGAATTATGATATCACTAAGGACACGGAAGAGCCATAGATACCCCCTTCCCACTGATGGATTCATGATTCCCACCATCATGCCCATCATGTTATCAAGCATTGGTAACACTGGGGATACTTGGTAATAGTTGCAGATTCCAAGCAAAGTGCAGGAGCTGGACAACCATGTGCTCAGTACAATAACAGCTCAAAAAAAGGCTATGAAAAGTGCCAATAAGTGAACATCATTGAGGGAAGAATATATATGCCTGCTTAAGATCAACAGGGAGCAGTATGATAACATTACTAGAAGACATTAGCAATCCTGCAGTATCAGTTACATGGGTCATCCCTCCAAATACATTCTTTGGTCATATGTGATCTGTACATATGTATTCTCTATTCATGTTTTCTAATCATAGTTTCTCTTTTCATTATGGGTATGTATGTTTGTGGGAGCATGGAGCAAGTTTAAGTTAGAAAATCTTCTTCTGCTACATTTCTTAATAATTTATTTCAATAATGAATGCCTTTACTTTGAACTAGTATTTTCTAGTTATTAATTAATAAAAAGAAATTCCAAAAGCTGTATTTTTTAATTGATACTTACCCACAAAATAACTGATATCTGGGCTTAGAATGTAAGCTCCCTGAAAGTAGGATACATTTTCATTCTTCATATCTCTATCCTTAAAGGCCCAATACAGTTTTGATATTTAATAAATTGTTTGTTGATCAGTTATCAGGAATAGCTTTTCTGGGAAGCCTAAACATAAAAAAGGGACTTCGGTGCTTAAGAATTGTTATGAAGAAAGCTCTTTAAAAACAGATCTATTTTTATAATTCCTGCCTTATTTGATCACATCCTTTACTGATGCCCTAATGCCTTTAGAGATTAATTTTTCTTCCAGTTCTTGAGTCTCAGCCTTTCCATCATTAGGGTCCTGGATTACCCGGATCTTCAGTGATCACTTCTACATGAACAGACATGAGATCTTGGACTGAGTTTGCACCTTTGGCTAAGAGCATCACAAAAGATCAAAGCAAGAAAGTACCTTTTAAGTTATTTTAGTCCAAACTTCATTTTTACAGATAATAAAATGAAGCCTACATGGGAAAGTAACTTACCTAAAGTCACAATGCTAGCAAAAAGAAGTCAGAAGTTATATCCATGCATAACCAGGGATTGTCCTGCTAATTATTTCATGTCTATTCTTTCTCTTTGTGAAAATTAAATATTTTTCTTTTGTATTTAATGATTAATTATTAAATCAGGACCAAGCTATCCCCCCTTTTCTACTTTCTTATCCAGAAACCAACCAGTGTGGGAAATCATAGGCAGAGATTTACCTAGGGCAAGTCAAGATTTGGGCGATGCAAGTCATATCCTAATTTTAATATGTCCCACCTTCTATTATAATATTCATTCTCTTGTTGATCAATGAGAGTTGAATAGCATCCCTCAGGAACATCTACTCTTTGAAGGGCATGTGAGTTTACCACTATTAAGGGTCTTTGTTCTAAGACCATCTTTTTCTTATGATGCCAATATTATTAATAAAATGACCAAATTACCCTAAAACTACATTTCTCAGAAGTTTTTATTTGTTCCATTTGACAGATTGCTGCTTTCCTGGATTCCAATTTCATTTCAGATACATTGTGGTGCACGCAGCTCCCAAATAATCTCTTGTTGTTCTTATTCCCATTGTGGGCCTCTGTCCTATAAGGCTACCCAGATTCAAGGTTTGGCCCAGGCCATTTCATTCTGGCTCTACTCAGTTCTGACACCTACAGAAAAAAAAATTCCATGTAGGACATAGCCGAAGGGATAAACTGAACCCCAGATGGGTGAAAAGAATTGTCTCTAGTTCAGCCATGTAGGAACACATGTAGGGGGTAGATAGGATGCCTCAGCAGGCAGCACTCTTATCTTCGAGTTGCCTTCAAGTAAAAATGTAGAAACAGCTGAAGGATGCTGCTGCCTTTATAGGATTCCTAAGAGCAGTAATGTGAACCAGGTGCAAGCAAGTTCCTCCCCGCTGAAATCTTTCCCACGGTTTCAATTAAGGAAATCATGCTTCACTCGTCCCCTATCTCCACCTGATCTAATTTGTCATTAGTCCCAGAAGTGATTTTTGTGCTAGCCAAAACAATCTGCCTCCTGGCTTCTTTCTAGCCCTTGTTTTTTTTCACTTTTATAAGTTTCACTGTGTGGTCTTCCATCTTTTTGTGGAAGACATTGACCTCTCCTAGCCAATCCTTACATTTTCAGAAAGACCACAGTACTAAGAACTCTATTACATGAATAGGAAATATGTCTCAGACAGATACTATAAATGGATCATTAGCTAAGACCAAATAAAAGCAAGTTGAGAAATTATATTGTCTTTCATAAGTACTCAAATTAATTGTAAAGGACATATGAAGAAAAATGCTATTTGTATCCAGAGGAAAAAACTGATAAATAGAAATATATATATATATATATATATATATATATATATATATATATATATATATATATATATATATATATAATTTTACATATGTAAAGCTATTTGTGTTTAATGATATCAGTCTCTAGGATGGGTTGGGAAGGGAAGAAAAAAAAGAAATTTATGTCATAACTTTGTTGTACATTTGGAGAGAATAGCAAGTTGTGCATTGTAGATTTGCAGTTTCATGTGCAATTATCTTTTTATTATACTGTTATAGAAATACTTGTTTTATTCCATAAATTAAAAATATGAGATTGGCTTTGAGAAATTGCCTCATTCTTTTTATGTCTCCCAATATTCTTCTTAAAACAAAGACTCATCTCTTTATCACAGATATTCCTCTGGTAAAGACTTGGATTCAAATCCCAACTCTGACACTGAATAATATAATGACAAGCATTTATTTATATAGTGCTTTAACATTTTCAAAGCACTTTTATTATATATCACCTCATTTTATTCTCACAACAACCCTGAAAGGTAGATGCTATTGTTATCTTCATTTAACAAATGAGAAAACTGAGGCAAATACAGCTTAAGTGATTTGCCTATGGATCACTCAACTAATAAGTGTTGAACTCAGGTTTTCCTGACTTTATGTTTAGCTCTCCAACTACTGAACTGCTGCCTCCACAGACTGCCATATACCTGAGTAAGTCTAAATCTCTCAGTGTCACCAAAACTAAAAGTTACAGACAAGGTATCAATATGCATGGATGGAGGAAGTTAATTACAGGAAACTTCCTATACCAATGAAATCATAATCCAGTTAAAATTTTTTTTTAATTAAAAAAAAATCTTCCATGGCAATAGTCAGAGCAGCTAGGTGGTGTCATAGTACACAGAGCACTGGACCTGGAATCAGGAAGTTTATCTTTTTTCTATTGCAATAATGAATTCCACTCTAGAATCAGCAATAACTTAAGATCATTTCAAACTAGATATTCTGTGAGCTTTTCAAACTCAATATACTTGAAAGAAAACTCATTTCCTTTTCTACAAATCTATTTCTCTTTCAACTATTTCTTTCTCCATCAATCAGAATTCTTCTACTCCCTGAAGTTCACAACCTTGATATCTTCATTGATTACTTCATCAAATTTATCCAATGCTAAATCTTGAGGTTTCTGCCTCCACAACATCTCATATTTATCTTCTGTTGACACATACAATTTGGTGAATGAGTAAAATAATTTACTTTTTAACCAATTTGGATTTTTATAAACTTTAGACTTTTGCAATGGTCTCTTAATGATCTCCCTGTCTCAAGTTATCTCCTTGCTATAATCCATCTACCAACACAGTCCTCAAAGTAATCTTCCTAAAGTGTATATCTAATCATGTCACTTTCCTATTAATAAATCTCAATGACTCCCTATTACTTCTAGGATCAAATATAAAATCCTGTTTGACATTTTAAACTCTATAGAACCTGGCTACCATCTTACCTTTCCAGTCTTATTACATATTGCCCCACCCAAACCACCACCAAATTTTATACAGTTCAGCCAAATTCACTTATTATTTCTCCCACACAATACTCCATGTTAAGCCTCTGTACCTTTGCACTAATTGCTTCACTCCTTGAAAAGTGAGCTCTTATCACCTCTTTATCTCTGGTTTGATTTATTGTTGTTCATTCTTTGTTCTTTTTTTTTTTTTTCAATTTTTACAAGCTATTTATTGTTTGTTGGTGGCTGGAACAGACAGAAAAAGATTTTTTTGTATTATTATAGCATTTTATTTACAAGATATATGCATGAGTAGTTTTTCAACATTGACCCTTGCAAAACCTTTTATTCCAATTTTTTCCCTCTTTCCCCCACCTCCTCTCCTAGATGTCAGGTAGTCCAATACATGGTAAATATGTTAAAATATACATTAAATAAATATATGCATACATATTTATACAGTTATCTTGTTACACAGAAAAAAAATCAGATCTAGAAAGAAAGAAAAAACTTGAGAAGGAAAACAAAAATGCAAGCACACAATAACAGAAAGAGTGGAAATGCTTGTTGTGGTACACACCCATTTCCCAGTGTTCTTTCGCTGGGTGTAGGTAATTCTCTTTATTACTGAACAATTGGAACTGGTCCAAATCATCTCAATGTTGAAGAGAGCTACATCCATCAGAGTTGATCATCATATAATCTTCTTGTTGCCGTGTATAAGATCTCCTGGTTTTGCTCATTTCACTTAGCATCAGTTCATGTAAGTCTGTCATAGCCTCTCTGAAATCATCCTATTGATTTTTCCTTATAGAACAATAATATTCCATAACATTCATATACCATAATTTATTCAGCCATTTGCCAATTGATGGGCATCTAGTCAATTTCCAGCTTCTAACCACTACAAAAAGGGCTGCCACAAACATTTTGGCACATATGGATCCCTTTCCCTTCTTTAATATCTCTTTGGGATATAAGCCCACTAGTAATACTGCTGGATCAAAGTTTGATAACTTTTTGAGCATAGTTCCAAACTGCTCTTCAGAATGATTGGATCCATTCACAATTCCACTAACAATGCATCAGTGTCCCAGTTTTCCTACATCCCCTCCAACATTTGTCATTATCTTTTCCTGTCATCTTAGCCAATCTGAGAGGTGTGTAGTGGTATCTCAGAGTTGTCTTAATTTGCATTTCTCTAATTAATAATGATTTGGAGCACCTTTTCATATGATTAAAAATAGTTTCAATTTCATCATCAGAAAATTGTCTGTTCATATCCTTTGACCATTTGTGAATTGGAGAATTACTTGATTTCTGATAAAATTGAGTCAATTCTCTACATATTTTGGAAATGAGGCATTTCAAAACCTTTGACTATAAAAATGTTTTCCCAATTTATTGCTTCCCTTCTAATCTTATCAGCATGAATTTTGTTAGTACAAAAATTTTTAACTTAATATAATCAATATTTTTTATTTTGTGATCAGTAATAGTCTCTAGTTCTTTGGTCACAAATTCCTTCTAATTTATTTATAATCTCATTCTTTATGTCTAGATCATGAACCCATTTCAACCTTATCTTGGTATACAGTATTAAGTGTGCATCAATGCTTAGTTTCTGCCATACTAGTTTCCAATTTTCCCAGTAGTTTTTGTCAAATAGAGAATTCTTATTCCAAAAGCTGCAGTCTTTGGTTTTGTCACACAGTAGATTGCTATAGTTATTGACTATTTTGTCCTATGAACCTGACCTATTTCATTCATCAACTAGTCTATTTCTTAGCCAGTACCAAATGGTTTTGATGATGGCTGCTTTATAATATACCCTTAGATCTGGTATAGCTAGGCTACCTTCATTTGATTTTTTTTTTTATTAGTTCCCTTGAAATGCTTGACCAAATTTTATTCTTCCAGATAAATTTTGTTGTAATTTTTTTCTAGGTGAGTAAAATAATTTCTTGGGAGTCTGATTGGTATAGAACTAAATAAATAGATTAGTTTAAGTAATAGTCATCCTTATTATATTCGCTCGGCCTATCTAAGATCACTTCATATTTTTTCCAATTAGTTAGATCTGACTTTATTTGTATGGAAATTGTTTTATAGTTTTGCTCATATAGTTCCTGACTTTCCCTTGGCAGATAGATTCCCAAATATTTTATACTATTAACAATTATTTTAAATGAAATTTCTCTTTGTATCTTTTGTTGTTGGATTTTGTTAGTGATGTATAAAAATGCTAATGATTTATATGGATTTATTTTGTATCCTGAAACTTTGCTAACATTGTTTTTTAAATAGCTTTTTAGTTGATTCTATGGGATTCTCTAACTATACCATCATATCATCTGCAAAGAAAGATAATTTGGTTTCCTCATTACCTTCTCTAATTCCTTTAATCTCTTTTTTCATCTCTTATTGCCAAAGCTAGCATTTCTAATATAATATTGAATAGTAATGGTGAAATGAGCAACCTTGTTTCACTCCTGATCTTATTGGGAATGATTCCAGTTTATCCCCATTACATATGATGCTTACTGATGATTTTAAATAGATGCTACTGACTATTTTAAGGAAAAGTTCATTTATTACTATATTCTCTAGTGTTTTTAATAGGCATGGGTATTGGATTTTATCAAATGCTTTTTCTGCATCTGTTGAGATGACCATATGGCTTTTGTTAATTTGGTTATTGATACAGTCAATTATGCTAATAGTTTTCCTAATATTGAACCAGCCCTGCATTCCTGGTATAAATCCTACTTGGTCATGGTGAATTATCCTGGGGATGATTTTCTGTAATCTCTTTGATAAGATTTTATTTAAGATTTTTGCATTAATGTTCATTAGAGAGATTGATCTATAATTTTCTTTCTCTATTTTCATCCTACCTGATTTAGGTATCAATACTATGTCAGTGTCATAAAAGAAAATTGGTAGGAATCCTTTATTCCCTATTTTTCCAAATAGTTTATATAGTATTGGAGTTAATTATTTTTTAAATGTTTGGTAGAACACATGTTAATCCACCTAATCCTGGGGATTTTTTCTTAGGGAGTTGATTAATAGCTTGTTCTATTTCTTTGTCTAAAATGGGACTACTTAAGCAATTTACTTCCTCCTCTGTTAATCTGGGCAACCTATATTTTTTGTAGGTATTCATCCATTTCACTTAGGTTATCAGATTTATTGGCATAAAATTGGGCAAAGTGACTCCTAATTATTGCTCTAATTTCCTCTCCATTAGTGAAAAGTTCTCACTTTTCATTTTTAAGGCTAACTTAAAATTAATCAATTTTGCCAAAAGTTTATCTATTTTGTTGGGGTTTTTTCATAAAACCAACTTTTAGTTTTATTTATTAATTCAATAGCTTTTTTTACTTTCAATTTTATTAATCTCTCCTCTTATTTTTAGAATTTCAAGTTTAACATTTAATTGGGGGGGTTAATTTGCTCTTTTTCTAGCTTTTTTAGTTGCAAGCTTAATTTATTGATCTTCTCTTTTTCTGTTTTATGCAATAAGCTTCTAGAGAGATATAAAATTTCCCCTTATTACCACTTTGGCTGCATCCCACAAATTTTGGTATGTTGTCTTATTATTGTCATATTGACAATATTGACATATAGACACATATTGATTCTATCTATGATTTGCTGTTTCACCCATTCATTCTTTAGGATGAGACTATTTAGTTTCCAATTACTTTTTAGTCTATTTTCCCCTGGCTTTTTATTGAATGTAGTTTTTATTGCATTGTCTGAAAAGGATGCATTTATTATTTCTGCCTTTCTGCATTTGATTTTGAGGTCTTTATGTCCTAATATATGGCCAATTTTTGTATAGGTTCCATGAACTACTGAGAAGAAAGTGTACTCCTTTCTGTCTCTATTCAGTTTTCTCCAAAGATCTATTAAATGTAACTTTTCTAGTATTCTATTTATCTCTTTACCTTACTTCTTTCTTATATATTTTGTGGTTTGATTTGTCTAGTTCTGAGAGTGCAAGGTTGAGATCTCCCACTATCATAGTTTTGCTGTCTATTTCTTCTTGCAGCTCTCTTAACTTCTCCTTTAGGAATTTATATGCTACAGTACTTGATGCATATATGTTTAGTATTGATATTGCTTCATTATCTATGGTACCCTTTAGCAAGATATAGTTTCCATCCTTATCTCTTTTAATTAGATCAATTCTTATTTTTGCTTGATCTGAGATAAGAATGACTACCCCTGCTTTTTTTACTTCACCTGAAGCATAATAGAATCTTCTCCAGCCTTTTACCTTTACTCTATATGTATCACCCTGCTTTAAATATGTTTTCTGTAAGCAACATATTGTAGGATTCTGGCTTTTAATCAAGTCTGCTATCTGCCTCCTCTTTATGGGAAAGTTCACCCCATTCACATTTACGGTTAAAACTAATTCTGTATTTTCTGTCAGCTTATTATCCCCAGATTATGCTTTTCTCTTTCCTTTCCCTTTACCCCTTTCCCCAGTATTTAACTTATGGGCACCACTTGCCTCAACAAACCTTACCCTTTTCTTATACCTTCCCCCTACTATTTCTGTATTCCCTTTCTATTTAACCTACTACCCCTTACAACTTTTTGCTTTTCCCCTCCCACGTTTCAATGAGGTGAGAGAAGTTTCTCTGTAAACCAAATATGTCTAATATTTTCTCTTTGAGCCAAATCTGATGAGAGTAAGATTCACACAATGTTCATCCCTCTCCCTTTTTTTCCTCAAATACAATAGGTTTCTTTTGCCTCTTTGTGAGATGTAATTTCCCTCATTTTAACTCCACTTTCCCTTTTTCTGATACAATCCCCTTTCCACCTCTAATTCCTTCTTTTATATTATAACAGTAAAATCAAATTACACATGCACCTTCTATGTATATCCATTACAATTCTCTTTTTATGTTTCTTTTATGTTTCTTCCCTGGAAGAAAATGCTCAGTTTATCTGGATAGTTTATTCTTAGTTGCATTCCAAGTTGCTTTACCTTTTGAAATATCAGATTCCAGGCCCTTTGATCCTTTAATGTGAATGCTGCTAGATCCTGAATAATCCTTATTGTGACTCCTCTGCATTTGAATTTTTTTTTCTGGATGCTTATAATAGTTTCCCTTGGTCTGATAGCTGAAATTTAGCCACAATATTCCTTAGAATTTTAATTTTCGGTTCTCTTTCAGAAGGTGTTTGATGAATTCTTTCAGTGGTTATTTTACCTTCTGATTTTATGAAATCTGGGCATTCTTTTTGATGATTTCCTGAAAAATAGTATCTAACCTCTTTTTTTTTTATCATGATTTTCAGGGAGTCCAATAACCCTTACATTGTCTCTTCTAGATGTATTTTACAGGTCTCTTGTTTTCCCAAGTAGGTATTTTACATTTTTTCTATTTTTTCTTTTTTTTTTTTTTGTTTTGCTTAACTGATTCTTGATATCTCCTCAATTCATTCATTTCCATTTGTTCAGTTCTGATTTTTAATGAATTGTTTTATTCATTTACTTTTTTATTTCTTTTTGTATTTGTCCAATTGAATTTTTAAATAACTTGTTTTGTTCTATGGACTTTTTTTTCCACTTCACGATTTTTTTAAGGAGTTATTTTCTTTTTCCAATTTCACAAATTCTATTTTCCTGGGAGTTCTTTACTTTTTCCATTTCACATTTCAGGGAATTGTTTTCTTTTTCCATTTTATTAAATCTTTCTTTTAATGAGTTATATAATGAGTCTAAACCCTTTTGCAGAGTTTTTGTTTCCTTACCCCATTTTTCTTCCAGCTCTGTTATAAGATCTTTTAAAATTTCTTCTGTGAGAACCTTGTGTGATGGGGACCAGGTCATATCCCCCTTTGGGGCTTTATCTAGAGACAATCTGCTTTTCTTCTCCTCTGGATTTGAAATCTGTTCTCTTTCACTTTAGAAGCTGTCTATAGTTAGAGCTCGCTTTGCCTTTCTACTCATTTTAAAAAAAAAAAAAAGTTGCAATCTCAGCAGTTACTACTGGGTTCATATCCCAAAGAGATCTTAAAGAAGGGAAAGGGACCTTTATGTGCAAGAATATTTGTGGCAGCCCTCTTTGTAGTGGCCAGAAACTGGAAACTGAATGGATGCCCATCATTTGGAGAATGGCTGGATAAATTGTGGTATATGAATGTTATAGAATATTATTGTTCTGTAAGAAATGACCAACAAGATGATTTCAGAAAGGCCTGGAGAGATTTACATGAACTGATGCTGAATGAAATGAGTAGGACCAGGAGATCATTATATACTTCAACAACAATAGTATATGATGATCAATTCTGATGGACGTGGCTCTCTTCAACTATGAGATGAAACAAATCAGTTTCAATTGATCAGTGATGAAAAGAGCCATCTATACCCAGCGAAAAATCTCAGGGAAATGAGTGTGAACCACTACATAGCATTTCCATTCCCTTATCTGCCTGCATTTTTTATTTCCTTCTCAGGTATTTTCTTACCTTATTTCAAAGTCCAATTCTTCTTGTGCAGCAAAATAACTGTATGGACATGTATACATATATTGTATTTAACATATACTTTAACATATTTAACAGGTATTGGTCTACCTGCCATGTGGGAGAGGGGGTAGGAGGAAGAATGGGAAAAGTTGAAAAAGAGGGTTTTGCAAGGGTCAATGCTAAAAAATTATCCATGCATTCATCTTGTAAATAAAAAGCTATTAAAAAAATAAAATAATTAAAAACAAAACAAAACAAAACACATAAACAAACAAAAATCATTGGGATCTATTTTTGGGGCAAGGAGGTTCCAAGCTTCTTCTACAGACCAGGAAGTGGCAGCAGCTGCCCTGGGATTGTGCTAAGTCACTCCCAATGCTGGGTGGCCGGTTCTGTGAGACTCTGACTCCTTGGGATTCACTCTTTACCTTTTGAATTTGTGTTGGGTATTTTCTAACTTCTCTGCTGATCTACTGGCTTGCAAACAGGGCAGAGGAGCCAACCCCATGGTATAATCCTCCCTGTAGATTTTCCACTCCACCTGGTCTGCTCAGTGTGAGCTGGCCTCCATGCTCTGCCTCCCTGCCTGCACCTGGCCTTCTCCCATGCCTTGCACCCAATCAAAACAGACCTTTTCTGGCAACCTGGAATTATCTTCCACCAGTAGTTTGCTGCACTCCCAATATCTGTGGGTTCTGACAGGCTAGCACTATTTCAGAGGCTAAATTTCTTAGTTGGTCTGAGGGTAGCAGAAGAGTTCAGAAAGAAGCCTGTGTCCTCTCTGCCATCTTGGCTCCTCTCCCTCATTCTTTGTTTTTGAAGGGAGCCAATGACAGCAAAAGAGTGATGTCTTGTCTTGTGTGTGAATTGGATTTGAGTGAGACCGAGCTGTGCAAAGTCATTAACCTTACAATCCTCCAGATCATTGGGGTTCAGGGCAAGATAAAGATCAAGATGAGGAGCGATATCCCAGGATACAGTGGGGGATCTTGACCTTTCTAAATTCTGATTTGCTTTAAGCCCCAGCTCAAGTATCATCTTTTGCATGGAGTTTTTCCTAATTTTCCCACTTGCTGACATCTTCCCCTCAAAGGTTATCTTATTTCTGATTTGTTTTTATTTTGTGAATGACATATAAATAGACAGACAGACAAGATAGCTATTGTTTTCTGGTTAAAAATCTAAGTTCCTTGAAGGCAGGGCTGGGATTCCTTCCTCCCTCCCTTCCTTCCTTTCTTCTTTCTCCCCAGTGTTTATCACAGTGGCTGCCACTGAAGGTTTTTAATTAAATATTTTATAGTTAATTGATTAATAATGAAGGAATATCCAAGTGTTCCATTGCCATCTATGCAATGTTAACATAATGTAAGGCATTCTTTCTAACATGTTGAGTGCTCTTCCCCTCTCCCCTCTGCCCACCTATGGAGGAAGAAATGGAGAAGAATAATGTCCTTGAGACCAAGGACTTTCATTTCTGTCTTTGTATCTCTGGTATTTGCTGCACAAAATAGATGCTTAATAAATGCCGATTGAAGAATAAATAACTGGAGAAAACATTTTGTCATCTTCGAGATCACAGAACTGTCAGACATTAAAGTATTGAGAGTATTCAGAAAATACTAGGCCCTCTAGTTACATCATGGCAGGTCAGTGATGAAATGAGGCAACATTAAACTGCTTAAACATTAGATTCACCTTTGGAACAAGCATCTTGTGCTTCTGGATTTCTGTTCCTGAAAAACATTCTTACATGGGATGCTCACAATACAAACAAATCTCATGATCTTTGAATCACAGGTAAAACGAAATTGTGTTTTTAGTGTTCTGAACACAAGCACTACCAGGTGGCTCCTCAGGCTACTTACTTGAGGAAGAAATCCTACTCAGAGTAAGAGCCTTCTACATGGGGTACAGAGGGGTGGTTGTTCTTCACACAGGGGTAAGTAAGTGGTGAGAGAAGGGATTCAGGAGAATATCACTGAGATAGCAGTCTTTGAGCTTTCATGCTTTGTTCTCTCACTTACCGGTCCCCACTGATGATATTGAAATTAAAACTTCTCATTATTATTCATGGAAATTATAATATAGATCAAGCCTAGAAGGGCATTGATTCCACCTGCCTCCACTATATCACAGCACTTTGTTATGTAATAACAAAAACATGACATGGTCAAAAATGGTTCCCCCAAGCAAGCCTTCTGGGATTTTTTGTGCAAGTGGGTTTTATATGACTCTAATGACAGACTACAAAACCTTTCTCATTAAAGAATGACTTGGGTCTCATACCTTGGTTTAGAATATATGAGGCTAGATTTTTCTCAACTCAATTTCCTTTCTTCCCCAAATAACACATTCTTCCCTTGACAACTTTTTGATACCAAAAAAAAGCCTCTTTAGGTGAAAAGAGCATATAGCTGCTAGCTCAATTCTTATCTAAGTTTGGGAGCCAACACTAATCTATTATCTCACTAAGACAGACTATTGACTCTTTGTGGATCTACATACATAAAGAAGAGGCAAAGGGGGAAAGCAGAGAAAGAGAAGAGAAAAATGACAATAGTACAAAATGGAATAGTGAAGATATGTGATGGCAGAGCTACAACGCAGGTGGGATGATTGGAACTTTTTCCCGGGGGACCAATGCTTAGAAAGCATTGACATATTAGCTATTCCAGTAGAGCAGAAATAATTGAGCTTTGGATCTAATTAATGAGAATTGTTAGTTAAAATAGAAAGCTCCCAATGAATGTTTTGGGCTTATGCATCCCAGTAAACTCCTCCCCAATCCAGATTTATTCCTTCCTTTGATTTTAATCTCGTTAGAAGTACCTTTGTGGTACCCTAGGAGCTCTAGTATTGGCTAGTGTCCTAAGGTATCTCTTTCTCTCCCCAACATATGGAAGTATCCTAGAATTTCTATCCTAATATGAGACCATGTATCCTAGAATCTCTTCCCCAATAATTGAATTTCTCTGAAAAAAAAAAATAATCTGAGGTTGTGTTTGGAGTTTGGAAGATTCATCTCCTTACCAGCTGTGTAATCCTGGACAAGTCACTTAACCCTGTTTGCCTCAGTTCCTTATTAGCATAATGAGTTGGAAAAGGAAATGTTTGTAAAACACTCCAGCATCTTTGACCAGGAAACTCCAAATGATGTCATGGAGCATTGAACACAAGTAAAAATAACTAAACTGAATTGATATGTTAGACACTGTGCTAGTGAAGACTTCCTGTGATACCTGATTAAAAGGTAAGGAACTTATCATCAAAAATCCATGAAGCTCAGATTTACTTTATTTAAGGTTCCATGTTGAAAGAAAAGACAATGTAGGCCTTAAGGCTAGTTATTTGATAGGAAACCCTTCCACAAAGAATATATAGTCTTATGTCTTTTTGAGAACATTATGCTTTGTGGCCCTGGCAGGAGCAACAATCTTAATACCTTAGTTAAGAGCTGTGGTAGAGGTTGATACATCTAGAAATTGTGCAAGAATAATTTTTGTTTCCTAGTCCAATCCAGCATAGCAGAGTTAAGGGGAGTTTATTATTAAATGAACTGAACATTCTCCTTGAATCAACAAATCATGAACTTCTTTCATCCTTCTTTACTGAAATGATCTTAACTACTTTTTGCTTTCATAACCTCAGCTCTCCATGATTATTCAATAAATAATCATTAACTGACTTGACCAGTGGGTCTGCAAGTGTTCTTTCGGAAAGGGTCAAATTCAATCTAGTTAGGTATCTGCCTGTCAATTTCTATTACGATAATAAGGGTTATAACTGAGAATTCCACCTAGCAATATTGACAGTATTTACTACTGAACCATATTATTTTATTACAGTAAAGCAAAGGTTTGTCATCCCTAGGAATTATGAATGAGATCTGGTATTTCTCAAGAAGAATGCCAAGAAGCCAAGTAACTTTAAGGCAATGGTTTTACAGTGAATTTTCTACAGACAAATCATTTATTCAATCAAAAGACATTTTTTAAGAATCAGGTGGGCAGCTGCAAATGGCAAAGTGAATACAGCACTGGTCCTAGAATCAGGAATACCCATCTTCAAGAGTTCAAATCTAATCTCAGACACTTATTAACTGCAAATCACTTACCATTGTTTGTTTCTTCATCCATACAAATAAGCTAGAGAAGGAAATGGCAAATACTCTAGTGTTTTTGCTAAGAAATGCTGTCATGAAGGCTGAGACATCACTGAAATGACGAAAATGGGTCACACTTTGTACTGGGGATACAAAGACAAAAATGAAACATTTCTTGACCTCAAAGAGCTTACAATTTATAGGGGGGGAACAACATGGATGAGTTATATATAGATATAAACACATGAAAAATATAGAACCTACATTTTAGAGCAAGAATTAACTTTATAAATAGGTTATTTGATCCATCCTCATTTTACAAAGAGGGAAACTGAGGCTTAGATAAATTAAAGTGATCTCAAGATTATGCAGCTCACAAATAGTGAAGACAATATTTGGATCCAGTTCTTTTGAATTATAGTTTAGGGCTGAAACATTCCATGGTCTTGGGAAGAAAACTATTCTTACCATTAACCAAGAGACCATTGCTCAGTAAGTCAACTACCATTTATTAAGTACTTAACTATGTGTCAAAACTCTTTTAGGTAGAAATACAAGTATAAAGACAATTTCTGCACTCAAAGAACTTACATTTTCAATAAAACAAAGTTTAATTAAAGGAATTAATTTCCACTGCATGATTTTGAACCAATATAAACAAACTCTATCTTATAGTAGAAGTGGTCAATTTTGTAACTCAGAACGGAGTTAACTTTAAATGTCCAAACATAACATTTTTGATAATACCCATCAAGTTATAGGGAAACTAGAAGATCATCATCAGTGCATTTTTTCTCTTCCAATTTAGATTTTTTTGGGAAATATTCATCATCTTCATAACCCTTTCTCTTCTTTACATTTATATTAAATGCAAATTCAGCACTGTGACATTTCTCTAGTTTCTATTTTAGGGAAGCAATTTTCTCAGGCCTTGGTAGTTCATGCTTCTTTACTAAGGTTTTCATGCATTTCATTGTATCTGATAACTGACAAATAAATTCCATTCTCTTTTAGCATTAGACTTTCTGATAAGTAACTTTTCATGTTAATTCCAGTTTTGGAGGTATTGGATAAAATGGTAGTCAGAGCAATCTGTGAAAGTGTATATAAAAGCTGAGCATCTGTCAAAGCAGTTCTATTAAGAAAGCCATCAGATATTTGGTCCTGGACAGCAAGTCTTCAAATCAACTAGAAAATCTTCAAATGGCTAGTAAAGATAGGAGAAAATAAGGTGGAAATTAGGCTGCTGAAAAAATGAGTACATTTTCCAAATTTTTTTCAAGTGCCTTTTCCTGTCCAAAAGAGTTTTCTTAAAAGATTTCCAACAAACTATGCCCTAGAACACATGACATCCATCTACTATGCATGACAAAAAAGTATAAATAAGCATTATTATCTGAAGGTATATTCCATCACTGAATTAGTAAAATAAAAATACTTGCAATATATACATGCTGCATCCACAAAAGATCTTGGCACTGTGGGTTCAAATACGGAACAGAAGTCTAACAATCTTTTTTTATATTATTTGCAGATTGTCAGATCTTCATGAGGTTCAAGAAAGATTGGATCATTTTCCAGAATCTTCCCATTTGCTACCACTTTGCACTTGAACTTATAGTTGGAATCAGCCCTGATGTGCTGCTCCTTGCTTGAGAACATTCATTGATTGCTTCTGATGGCTGCTGCTGTAATACATCCTGGGGAGCAGTGGAAGCTGAAGGGTGCAGGAGGGCTGAGTAGCAGCCTGGCCTTTTTTAAGCTAGCTAAGGTCTTTAACAGGTCTAAGTTTGGCTGACATGGGCAACCCACCCTTCAGTGATTAAGGCAAGGTAAGAAATGAGGAAAAGAATTATCTCTTTAACCTAGTCAAAAAAAAAAAATCCTACCTGGGAAGGGAAAACCCTAAATGTTTCTGGCCAAAACAGAAACAATTATTACTTACATTCACTCTAAACCAATCAAGGTCCAAATAATGACTAAGTGGGGCTTGGCTTGGGATCTATTGTTGCAGACCAATTATAGCTGAAGTAGCATCTGGAGAGAGACAGTCTATTTTCATCCTCTAGGAAATGGCTTTTAATCTGAGGTTTATGGTTTTTTACATATTTAGGATGTTATGGAAATGCTTGTTTTATTCTATAAATTTAAAACAAAATAAATTTTTAAAATTAAGTCACACACATGATTGTGTGACCAAGTTAGGGGAAAATATTTTTATAATTATACTTCAATATATTTGGCTTCCTTTGTAATAAAAATTTAATTTAATAAAAAATAGGTATAGAAATACATTATTCTGACAATGGGGGTCCATAAGGCTTCTTTCGACTACCAAATAAGTCCATTATATAAAACATTGTTCTTAAGGAATTTAGGGGAAGGCAAGACCTCGGATGAAGACTGTCATCATTAGCTCCATCATTCAGCCTCTTAAAGACAAGGACTCTCTCCTAGCATGAATAAACCCTCCTCTGACTGTTCTTTATATTCTAGTCACCAACTCTCACCATCCAAATATTTGCCACAACTGAAAATATTCCTAGTTATATCTCTATTGCTGTTTCTTTATACCATTAAATTAAATATCTGATTTGCATTTCAAATTTTTCTCATTTTTCTTGCAGAGCTGAAGGTCTAATGATATTCTTTATTGATATATTGAATGTGAATATGGAAAAAAGTTAAAAGCCTGTCTCACAATTCAATAACTGGTTGTTATTTGCCTAGATAGCCTTTTAGAATATAATCACTGCTATTTTAAATTGATTATAAGGGTTGCTAAAGTGAGATTAAAAGTTTGCTGACCGTAACCTCTCTTAATTCCTTTGATGTTGGAGGAAATAGATCCCTAAAAGGATTTATCTCATCCAAGGAGCATGATTAATCTTAAAATTAACCAATAAGAGCTTATGAAGCACCTACTCTATGCCATGCCAGAATGCTAAAATGAGTTTCTGGTCATAAATTAGATGGCAGAAAATGGATTCAGAAAAGAAGAATCAGAGGAGCTCAAAAAAAGAGAAATGTTAAAAGAGGAATTCTAAGAAGAGGTTAAAAAGGCAGATCTAATCTAGCATTGGCTTTGATTTTTCCTAATGCATCCTGGGGAAAATAGAATTTCATAGCAATTTGCCCTAAAGAATCCAGGCTGAAAAGATGATTAAAAAGCCTCAGTGACTGCCTGAAAATGCCAAGCTATCTTCCTCTCTGTTCTTAGATTTTGACTAACCATAACACTTCCAAGATAAGGAAGATAGAAACACTTCCAAGATAAGGAAGATAGAGTTGCAGGTGATTCTAAGGATAACATCTCATGTGAGAATTGTAGAAACAGCTAACAAAGCAAACTGAAAGAGGCTTCTTTTCTGGTGTTTCTAAAATAAATAAGTAAAAATCAGTGCTTATGCATGTTTTTTTGTTTTTATATCACATATATATATATATATATGTATATACATATATATATTTTTTTCCTTCTCCCAGAGAGTCACATCTTAAAACAAGAATAAAAGAGAAAGAAAAATTCAACAAAACTAACCAACATATTGAAAACTATGACATTCATAATTACTATCTCTACAAAAATTTCACATTTTTTTGTGAATAAAAAAAATGACTTTTGATCATTTCACAGTATCCGTGTAGGTTTTTTTTATGGTTGTTCAGTCCATTTATGCTATATAAATATGTGTATACTTTTCTAGTTCTATTCATTTCACCTGGCATCAGATCATAGGAATCTTCCTGTACTTTTCTGTTACCCCAGTCTCAGCGCCCATTGTTATGGGACCCTCTTTTATTAGTGGAGATGAAAATTCTTCATTTTGTCATAGAGGACGTGAAAAGAAGTGAGAGGTAAGAGTTCTAAGGCCAGTCCCTGCTTTGGGATTCTTGGAGCACCAGTCTTTTTCAGGATCCATCAAGCTTCAAATTGCTTTGGATTTCTGGCTTCCCCTTTCCCAACTAACTACTCTAGAGACCCTTGATTGAGATATTCTCTCTTAATTGAGCTAAGTTAGCTCACTCCCAATGGGAGAGTGGCTTCACTCTATATTGTCCAGTATATATTCTCCTACATATACCTTCTCTGATTTCTATTTTTCTAGGACTTAAAGTGTTGCTTTGTGTTCTCTATGTATATTAATCTCTTCTTACAGCATAGAAATATTCCTAGAACTGTTCCCTGTGGTTCCATTTCTTTGATACAGATACATACATATACAATACATACATAAATATACATAGTGTATATGTTCATATGTACACCAAAATACATAAACATATTTATACATTTACCCAAAATATTTATGTTTAACTACTGCATCTCCAGAAAAAATAATGTAACTGATTTATTGTTTTGTTCATTGACTAGACTTAAAAGTGATGAAGAAAATATTTTTTAAAATGCAGATTAAACTTAAAATGTATGTCATGGGATTATTATTTTTCCAGAGAATCAATTGTTAAACATTTAGCAATATATCCCTGCCCTGATGTAGATTAGCAACTCAATAGTTAAAGAACTTGAGATTGCATATAGTTAAGATCAGAAGTAGAACTTGTTGTTGTTAAGAGTCATGTCTGATTCTTCATGATCTCATTTGGAGAAGTTTGGAGAAATTCATACTTAAGTTAATAAAATTATACATTTTTGTGGCCATAATAATTCTTCTTCTGAGACTTTCTACAAAAGAAAAGAAAGGTTAAAAATTGAAAGACCTTAATTGATTTTTCAGGGATGCAATAATTCTCTTCTTCAAATTTTCCTCTTCTCCATATTATCAAGAAACTCCAAGCTTAATTGTCCCTTTAATGATGAGTTGTAAGCTACATTAGCTCTCTTTGGGTAGTTTGCAGTACAATTCAGGATTTTTAGACCTCAGATCTATTTTCAGACTCTTAACTTCTAGTTATTGGCCCCAGGGCACACATCAATTTTATTACAGATTCTGACTTTTATAATTTTTGGAGGAAGAGCTGACTTTGAATTATTCTGACTCAATGGCCTGTGACACAAAACCTGGGCTATGAAGAAGTCCCATATGCAGAGCTTAGCAGTCTATTCCCTAATAATTAACTAGGTGTTTTGGGGGACGAGCACTGGGTCTGGAGTAAAGAAGACTTAGTTCATATCCAGCCTCAGGTACTAGTTGTTTGATCCTAGGCAAGTCATTTACTGTCTTCCTCAGTTTCCTCAACTGTAAAATGGGAATAATAGCAATACCTATTAAATTAGGATTAAGTGAAATTTATTTGTAAAATGCTTAGCACAGTGCCTGGCACATATTGGATACTTAATAAAGTTTTTCGTCCTTTGTTCTCTCCCTTTGGAGGACAAGAGGCGATAAAGGAAACACTGTCTGAGGAAATCTGATCACTCCCTGTAAGTTGTCAATAAAATATTGAGCCAGTTTGGATCTAAGAGATTTGAGTGCTTAGAAATAAAGAAGAAAGAATATTACAGCTAATCCTCTGAGGAGAAATCACTTGGAAGGCAGGGAGGAGAATATTTCAGAGGAGTAGGAGTCTGTGAGCTCTTTAGAATCAGGAGGATTTTGGATGTCCTGATTTCCCCTTGATCCTCGTAGTATCCACTAATGGCAGTGTCTGCTTTGAGAGCCAAGGACAGACTGACCAAGAAAAAGAAAATGGATTTAAGGACCAACAAAGAGACTAAGCAAAAGTCTACCATACTTAAATAGAATATATTGAGAATGCCAATAAATGGTCTTCTAGGAGTTTCCCACAGTTGTGCTTGAGTTCAGTTTAACTGCCTTGCAAGAGTCAATTTAAAAATTTGTATTATAAGTATTTATATCTCAGAAGTCAATAATCGTTATAAATTAGTTCTTGATCTATTGTTTTGTTGAGTTTTAAATCTTAAAAAGTGTTAATGAAGATTAACCTTAAAGTGTGTGCTTTCAATTCTTTCCTCTGGAGAGCATGGTTGTTAAATATTTATCAGCATATACCTGCATGGTTCTATAAACATTGCTACAGCTCAGTAGGGATGCAATATAAGGTTCAAAAAGTGAATCATCACCAGATGAAGGATAATATCAACAACAATTGATATTTGCACAATGCTTCAAGGTTTGCAAAATGCTTTACATACATTATTATTAGAACTTCCTAACATTCTGACCCTTTGACATATTTTCTCTCTGCTTATCCTTGGAACTTGCATTTGTGAGAAAATATGAGTGGGATAGAGAACCAGCCCTGAAGTCAGGAGGACCTGAGTTCAAATTTGACTTCAGACACTTCACACTTCCTAGCTATGTGACCCTGGGCAAGTCACGTAACCCTAACTGCCTCAGCAAAAAATAAAAAAAGAAAGAAAAGAAAATGTATTAGTGACTTTTCAGGGATAATCTGACCCAAATATACCACTATAGAAAATATATTTCTAAAATCAAATTGAGCATATGCTGCTAATGAAGATCTTCTGGTAATCATGGAAAGAAGCACACTGGTGAGGACTCAAGAAGTATGAAAACATTAGTCTAAACACTCAGGGTTAACCAGAGACCCAAGGGGACAAAGCAGGCATTCACGGGGGACCTCTGGTACAAATGGAGATTGAGAGTAATAATAATAATAATAATAATAATAATAAATAATAGCTAACACTTTGTTTTTTTGTTTTGTTTTGTTTTTTTGTTTTTAGCACTTTACCATGTTATAGGTACTGTGCTAAGTACTTTAAAAGTACCTTAGTTGATCCTTACAATAACCCTGGGAGACAGGTGCTATTATTTCCCTCATTTGACATACAAACAAATTGAGATTAAACAGGTTAAGTGACTTTCACAGAATCACCAGCTAGCAAGTATCTGAGTTCAAATTTGAATTCAGATTTATTTTGATTCTAGATTAAGCACTATATTCATTGTACTACCCAGCGATACCTAAAATATAGTACCCAGAACTGAAAACAATTCTTCAAATGAGGAGGTTCCTTTGTAATATCTAAACAGTATATATCTTGTAGGGTCAGCATCCAGGTGACAGAACAATGATATTGTTATTCATGCTGAGAATTTTGTGAATCAGGGAAAACATCTGACTTCATTTGAAATTTATTGGCTCTGGTCCAATTTATCTGAGTCAGTTTTGGCTCAGCTTTTATTATTTATAAGTTGCTTTAATGAATACTTTTGACTGTTGGCTGAAAACACTGTTCTCTGCAGGAATCTTTTATATTGTTTGACAGTTGGCTAATGAGTTCAACCAGTTTTATTTACCAAGTCTAATAGTTTTTACCCCAGTTTTTTTCATCTTTTTTTTTTTTAAGCTAGCATTTATATGGAATTTTTTGAGGCTTACAAAGTACTTTACATATATCTCATTTGATCCTCACAAAAGAAGTGTCATTATTACCCTCATTTTATAGTGAGGAAACTGAGAGAGGTTAATTCAATTGCCTTGCCCAGAGTCAGATAACTAATAAGTATCTCAGACAGGATTTGAACTTAAATCTTTCTGATTCCTGATGGGGCATAAGCTGCCTTTAGCCTAGTTTTCAAAGAGAATTGGTCCTATTCAGAAGTTCCTTTGAGGATATGGTGATATTTGCAGTTGTTTTAGCATCACAGGTTAATAAATGCTCATATGAATGAACAATTATTAAAATATTTACTATGAGCCAGCTAAGGCAGGTAGATGGCACAGTAAATAGAATACTGGACTTGGAGTCAAGAAGACTGCCTCGAACACTTACCATCTGCATTACTCTGGGCAAGTTGCTTAACCCTGGCTGCCTCGGTTTCCTCATCTGTCAAATGGAAAATTGTCAAATGGAAATCAAACTGGAAAAGGAGATGACAAACTATTCTAGTATCTTTTCCAAGAAAACCCCAAATAGGTTCATAAAGAATTGGACAAAATCAAAAACAATTATAAAAACATCATGTACCAAGCACCTTGCTAAGTGCTTAGAGAAACAATCTCCACTCTCAAGTCCTTACATTTTAATTATAGAAAATTACATACAGAGGTGGGATTGGCTGCCAGGTGGGTGGTAAGGCCCAGAAATCCTTGATGTGCAATAGAAGTTCAGATGGCACTTCCCAGGAATCCAAAGAAAATAATAATAATAATAGTAATAATAATGAATGCTGGCATTTATATAATGCTTATTATGTACCAGGCACTGTGTTAAGGGCTTTATAAGTGGTATCATTTTATCGTTGTAATAATTCTGGGAGGTAGGCTCTATTTTCATTCCCATTTTTACTGCATTCAAACTCAGATATCCCAGCTAGGTGGTGCAGTAAATAGAGTGCCAGGCTTGAATCAGGAAGACCTAAGTTCAAATCTGGCCACAAACACTAGCTGTGGGACTGTGGGCAAGTTACTACTTAACCCTGTTTGCATCAGTTCCTCATCCACAAAATGGGCTAGAAAAGGAAATAGCAAACCAAGTCAGTGTCTTTGTCAAGAAAACCCCAAATGGGGTCATGAAGAATAGGACACAAGTGAAACATCTCCAAGCTGGATGCTCTAATCCACTTCATCACCTAATTGTATTTGCAATACAGATAGTACAAGGCAAATGGTAAGGCGCGGTGGACCACAGAGAACAGCAGCAGGGTAAATGATAAGCCTGGCTATCTACCAGTTTACCAGATGGTGAACTTCCTCTCATACATGCAGTGTGAGCAGCCATTTTCATACCCCATGATTGTTGGGAAGTGGGTAGGGAACCAGTGGTGAAAATGAAGCAGGACTCTAAGTGACCTTCTGTGGAGTTGGAGGGGAAGAGTGGGAATAAACATCCAGCCAGATAGATGTTTAGAACTGGGCAAAAAGGGCCAGCCTGGTTTAGGGGAATGATTCATTGGGAATCGCTCTGGTTGGGCTTTCTAGCTGCCCATTGGGATGGGTCAGGTGAGGAAGTAGGCTGAGGCAAGTGAGAGGAGAGTCCCACAGATTCCTTTATAAAAATATAGCTATTCTTTTATAAAATACAGAGGATTGTCATGTCACAACACACATGAATGTTAACCTATTTGGAAAAATGGGAAGTTCTCAGTGCAATAACTATCTGAATTTTTTTTCTGAAAATTTCCAGAGCCTATTCCCTCAGAACTGGCTAACAAGCACCACTAACATCAAATGAGCATTTTTTTTTTCCTTTCAGAACAGAGGCAACATTATTCTAATGGTCTGTCCAGAATAGGTCTGCAAACAACATAATAAATAACTTCCTCTTGGTTCTTGAATTTCTCTCTGACCAATAAAGCTAATCAAAAAATTTTAACTCAGAACATGAACTTCTTGAATGCTGGGAAGAAAGTTTCCAAATTCCTTTTTCAGAATTATCATTTGATTGTTATAAGCATTGTAGGCAAAATAGAGACCTATTAATTAGAACCGGAAAAGACATTAGAGATCTAATCCAATCCCTTGGTTTAAAAGATGAGGACCTGGGGATCAGACAAATTCAGATGCTTACTTAAGGTCACACATGTAGTAACTAGCAAGAATGGGATCTAGCTATGTTTTGCTAGAAAGCAAAAGGTTTTTTTTAATTTATTTTTTATTATTATATTTTGTTTATAATATTATCCCTTGTATTCATTTTTCCAAATTATCCCTCCCCTCCCTCTACTCCCTCCCCCCGATGACAGGCAATCCCATACATTTTACATGTATTACAATATAACCTAGATACAATATATGTGTGTAAATACCATTTTCTTGTTGCACAATAAGCATTAGATTCCAAAGGTACAAGTAACCTGGGCAGACAGACATTAGTGCTAACAATTTACATTCAATTCCCAGTGTTCCTTCTCTGGGTGTAGCTACCTCTGTCCATCATTGATCAACTGGAAGTGAGTTGGCTCTTCTTTATGTTGAAGATTTCCACTTCCATCAGAATACATCCTCATACAGTATTGTTGTTGAAGTGTACAGTGATCTTCTGGTTCTGCTCATTTCACTCAGCATCAGTTGATGTAAGTCTCTCCAAGCCTCTCTGTATTCCTCCTGCTGGTCATTTCTTACAGAGCAATAATATTCCATAACCTTCATATACCACAATTTACCCAACCATTCTCCAACTGATGGACATCCATTCATCTTCCAGTTTCTAGCTACAACAAAAAGAGCTGCCACAAACATTTTGGCACATACAGGTCCCTTTCCCCTTCTCAGTATTTCTTTGGGATATAAGCCCAATAGCAGCAATGCTGGATCAAAGGGTATGCACAGTTTGATAACTTTTTGGGCATAGTTCCAAATAAGCAAAAGGTTTTTTAAGTGTTAGTGCCAAGTTAACATTAACATATAAATACTATATGTCAGCTATTGTTATTATTACTTGCTAAGCATCTTTAGCTGAGTCAAATTTCTTTAAAATGTGCATCCCTTTTGTCATTCTTGGTCGCTGCTAAAATTATACTTTCTGTGGTTTAATGTTAACATGGCACTGACTTAGGGATAGTGCACTTCAAGAAACCTTTACTTTCTATTGTTTTTGTTAGATGATAGGGTTTTAAAGATGTAAATCACTTTAAACATAGAAATTTCTTTTACTTTAATTTCTCATCTCATCTTGTTCTCTCTTTACTAATGAGATGTTCCACAAAAGTCCTACATTAATGTATTATCATATTATAGAGCTGCCCTTGGATTCTTAGCAAAATTCAAAGCTTGGGCAGATTTTAACTAATCTGAAAAAACTTGGCATAAGGCCCTGGTAAAAGATTTGTGTCTGCTGTCTATGGGCCAGACTACTAAGGAAAGGAAAGTAATGATATCAAAAAGTTGGTCACCAGTTGGTGAACATTTTGGGGCACAAGAAATCATGAATATGTCTCCTAAATTATGTTGGATTTTCATTCTTCATTGTCAAAAAGAATATACATAGCAGAAGAGGATTGATTCCTGAATTCTTGATGATTCTTTTACTTGTCATAACTAAGGTTGGAACCATTGTTACATCATGGAGTTGGGGGTTTCAATCTAAGCAGTCACAATCTGTGTATTATCTCCAACTAGGAAGTACACTAAAATCCTCACATTATAGTATTGTATGTAAATTGAGACAGCATCTACATATGCACAAAATATGGTAAATATATTGAATTGCTTGCCATCTAGGGGAGGGGGTGGAGGGAAGGAGAGAAAAATCTGAAGCACAAGGCTATGCAAGGGTCAATGTTGACAAATTATCTGTGCATATAATTTGAAAATAAAAAGCTTTAAAAAAATTTAAAATATGGCTTCTTTTTTTGGTTTTGGCAAACATTGTTGCAAAGCATCAATTCACTGATATGCAGTCAGTGGCACAGAAGGCAAACACGGTCATTTGGAAAACAGATCAATTTTGCTGCAGTCTAAGGCCTCTGGTTATGCACTGACATGCCTGGAGTCTTCTGTTTGATAGGTACCCTGTAAATGCTGTCACCCTTTGCTTTATTTCATTCAGGGTTTATGAACCTACTTTCAAAAAGGATTTCAGGCAGCTTACTGAAGTAAATACAATTTAAGACCAAAAAAAAAGACTTGAACAAAACAAAAATCTATTCAAAGATATATATACATGTGTATGTATGTATGTGTGTTTAGTTCCTTAGACCCTAATAGATATGAAAAAAATGATTATTTCTCTAATATAATCAGCTATTGAATTAGGAAAATTAGGATTTTTTCAGAAGCCTGTAGGTTATTCAGTCTCTAAAAAGCATTGCTAATAATGACTTTAAATTAACTTTATTAACAATCTTGTTCAGACCCCACTCAGGTGGGGAAACCCAATGTACTTTGCTAGGTCTGAGTGAAGGTAAATACTTTGATTAAATTGTCCAAGGTTGCGGGTGATTTGAAAGTAAATGATATGATCAAAAGTTACAAGTTAGTCCTCTAGCCCCTTATTAAGACAGGTTCACTTATCATTATGCTACTCATTCTCTTTTATTGTTAACCAATAAGAATCGACTGCCACCCTCAGGAACATCCATCCTTCCAAAGGAATATAATAGTGAAGCCACCTCCATGACTGGCCTTGACATTCAAGAGTGTCATTAACCCATTTTATTGGTAATATGCTAATATTGTTAATAAAATTATTAATTACCCAGAAACTATATCTTTTGAACTTTTTAAAATGTCACAAATATGGCTGCTGAGTCCTCTGTATTATGTATTTTATATAAGCATATGAAGGGATTTAGGGTAGGATTTCTTGGTTATTTAATACCAAAAAAGGAAATTAATTAAGGATTATATTAGGCTAGGTGGACAAAATTAATTTCATAGTATATGACTTATGGCTGCTATGATTCTTTCTCTAATGTATATAAAAATATCTTTGCTATTTAGGATTTTTGTAATTGCAAGTCCCATGCTAGATGACTTAGTAGATAAAGTACTATTCATGGTGTCAGGATGACTTGAGTTCAAAGGCTGAAGCTGACATTTACTAGATATGAAATCCTTGACAAGTTATTTAATCTCTCAGACTCAGTTTGCTCATCTGTAAAGTAGAAACAATTATAGCATCTCTATATAGATTTTTATGAAGATCAGGTGAGATAATTTATAATTATTTTACAAACCTTAAAGTTTTGTAAATCTTATCTATTATCATTAGAATCCTTCTTTTGTGAATGTAAATAAACATAATTTGATAGAAAATGAATATTAGTATACAATAGTAAGTGCTTTTTGGATAGAAAATGAATATCTGCATATAGTGGTAATTGTCTATGTAAGACACTTCAGTATATGAAGTACTGAACAAAAAACCTTGAGAAAATATTAAGCTGTTTTTTGTACCTGAAACATGTTTTAGAGCCTTGAGATTGGCTTAGGAGGGTTAAGATAAGTTGGAAATTCAGGCCATCACAAACTTCCTTCTTTTGCCATGAGGATTCATGACCACCTGAGTGTCTGGCACCCTGGGTTCTAAGAAATTTATAGACAACTGCTTCAAGAATCCAACCAAGCCCCCAAACAGGTCCCATACTCTGTGAGAACAGAGCTGATAAATTTATAGTTACTTATGAAGTCAATTACTCTCTTCTCCATTCCCTTATCTTCTCTTCTTATATTCCCCCATCACTCTACAATGCTCAAAAGACCCAAAGAATAGAAATGGGAGCAGAAGTGACACCTTGCTTTTATTGCTCTGGGGCAGTCCTAGAGTCCTTAGAAATTGAGGAAAACTCATGAAACATAAAATGACATGAAAACGAAGAATCTTTCTTTTTTTTAAGCAAGAATGAGAAAACCATCTTTCAAAAAATTTATTAATTTTTGACATTTACTTTTATAAGATTTTGATTTCCATTTTTTCTCCCTCCCCTTAACCCTTCCCAAGACGGCAATCAATCTGATACATATACAATCATATTAAGCATATTTCCACATTAGTCATGCTGTGAAAGAAGTCAGGATAAAAAGGAAAAATCAAGAAAAAGAAAAACAACAAAAGTGAAGAGTATGTGTCAATCTGCAACCAGATTTCATAGTTCTTTTTCTGTGGTATAAATAGCATTTTCCATTATAAATCTTTTAGAATTATCTTAGCTCATTAGTCCATCACAGTTGATCATCTGCACAATGCTGCTGTTCCTGTGTACAATGTTCTCCTGGGCCTGCTGACTTCACTCAGCATCAGTTCATGAGTTCATGTAAGTCCAGGTTTTCTGAAATCCACCTCCTCATTATTTCTTTTAGAACAATAGAATTCCATTACATTCATAACCACAATTGGTTCAACCATTGGGCATCATCTTGATATTCAATTCTTTGCCACCACAAAGAGAATTACTATAAATATTTTTGTACATGTGGGTCCTGTTCCATCTTAATGATCTCTTTGGGATACAGACCTAGTAAAAGTATTCCTGGGTAAAAAGGTATACACAGTTTTATAGCCCTTTGGGCAGTTTCAAATTTCTTTCCAGAATGGTTATATCAGTTCACAACTTCACCAATGCTTTAGTGTTTCCCACATCTTCTCCAACATTTATTATTTTCCTTTTCTATCATATTAGTCAATCTGATAGATGTGAGGTAGTAGTTCAGAATTATTTTTATTTGCATTTCTCTAATAGTGATTTAGAACATTTTTTCATGACTATATTTGGTTCTAATTTAATTTAAAAACCGCCAATTCATATCCTTTGATATGAATTATTGCCCCCCAAACTTGCAACATGCCTCTTTCAATATTCTGAGATTGTAGAAGGCTGTATCTAATATCAGATCTTTCAGTGGAACCTTCTGAGAGGTGGCAAATTAATGACAATTTTTGTTGGAAGTCTATGATGACTGATAATTTTCTGTATTGTTGATTAAAGAGGGATCCAAGTTTTAGAAAACAGACATTGGGGAATTAACTTCCTTTTGTAAATGTGGAGCATCTGACATGTTCCCTTCTGAATCTGTTTGATCCCTATGATCCCCTAGAATGCCTAGATTTAGGGGAGGCTAGAGCCCCAGTACGCTTGTAAGGATATATGTACACCACAAAGCTAAAACTGACCTGATGGTAAGTTGATTTTATTTAATTACTTTTGTTACACTTAGAACTCTCACTGGATAGAAGGATGGAGGAAGGGGGAAAAGGTATCTACTAATAATAACTACATTTATATAGCACTAAGTAGCAGGCACTGAGTTCGATTTATAATTAACTCATTTGATCTTCACAACATCCCTGGAAGGTAGATGCTATTATTATTCCCATTTTATATGAGGAAACTGAGGCAAAAAAAAGGTCAGGTGCTTTGCTCAGATCACATAGTGTCTGAGGTCAAATTTGAATTAAGGTGTTCTTGACTCCCGGCCCAATATTCTATCCACTGTGCCATCTTGAAATGACTATAACAAAAACAGGCAATATCAATAGTACTTTAAAAATTAGTAAATGGATTTTGGAGATTATATAATTTGTTACTGTCCATGTAAATGTTGAAGTTACTTCAATGGATCTATAATATGAGGAGTGTAGATATTCCCTCAATTGATGAAGACTGCAAACTATTCTTTGTGGTTTTTGTCTATGTTCTTCCACAGAGCATCTACTCAAGATGCTGGGATTCTTCCTTTAAGCCTTAAAAAAAAAAAAAAAGAAAAAAAAAGGATTTCTGCCAAAACATCAATTTAAGTTTCAAATTGGGCTACCATTATGGGGGTGGGGTTTTCTATTTCTTTTTCTAAAAATATTCAGAGTAGATCGATTCCTGCCCCCCCCCCCATTATTTATACCTTAAGTCCATCATTTTTTGGAAATGGCTTTTTCAAAAGTACTTTTCTCTTAAACATTTTCAGAAAATTAACTCCTTCACAATATTATTGGACTCACAGATAGCAAACTCAATAGTAATCCCTGATGGTAAAAGCTAACAATCTTTTTCAATAACACAATGGAAGAGAAAGGAAAGGAGGAAAAAAAATCGCCAGCAAAGAGAAGTTATTTGAATGACTGAACAAGACACTAAAAATAACTTTTAAGAACTATTTTCAAAAATATTCTATTTAAGAAAATACATTTTTGGTTTTCCATTTAAGTTGCGTAGTATAGTTCAAATTTACATGTCACAGACAGGAAAATTATCTAGGCAATTACCTTTTTTATTTTCATCTTCACCCATAACCTGCCATTTTTATTCTCACATGCATTAGATGCTATTCATCATGCCATTTTTCTCTGCTGGACAGTATTAATGATTGGAGTTTATTGCAGCATACCAGGGGTGTTACCTTGCACTATGCATCACTTAGAGTACATTTATCTTATTAATGGTGTGCTCTTTGATTAGGCCTGCATGACAACCTTACAGAGTGGCACTGCAGAGACTTGGAGGTGGGGAGAAGTAGGCAGCAGGTTTCCTCTTCAAATGGTTGCCCTCCTAACATGGGCACTCTAAAAGGAAATTCGCCTTTGATAAATTTTTTAAATAGGAGAAATGTTTTCATTTAAAAAAAAAAAAAAAAAAGGCTAACCTTGCTGAAATTGATGAGGAGAGCAGCACATATAAAAACAGGGCGTCTGATTTTCTCTTCCTTGGCTAACAGCAAAAGGTTTGAGACAATAAACTTGTTTATATAAAAAAGTAGTTGCTTAAATATTTGTAATAATTATACACCAAGTGAAATATATATTTAGAAAGCAATTTTGAAGTACAATATAACCTCACACCATCATACTGGCTCACACGACAAATGTTGGAGGGGATGTGGGAAAATAGGTACAAACTGATGAACTACTGTTTGAGTTGTGAACCATTCTGAAGAACAATTTGGATGCCCAAGGAGCTATAAAACTGTGTGCACCTTTTGTTGTTGTTTGTCCTTTGTTCTTGCAGAGCACCATGACATCAGGGAGGGAATGCCAGGATATAAGTGAATAAGATTTGAGTGAGGGAGGCTGTGCAAGGTCACCTGCCTCACTCTCCCCTCCAGACTGGGTCCAGTGGTCAGACAGAGATCAGGACGACTGGAGATGGACCAGGATGCAATGAGAGATCTTGGCCTTGGTAAGCCAAGGTCTTCGACAGGTCTGAGTTTTACTGAGGTCACATCCACCCAGCAATATAACCACTAAGTCTGGATCTCAAAGGAAACGTATGGTCAAAGGAAGAGGATCTATACATAAATATGTGTATGTATATATTTATAGCAATTTTTTGTGGTAGTAAAAAATTAGAAATTGAGGGAATGCTTATTAATGAGAAAATGGCTGAACATGATGTGGTATATGATTGGGACAGAACACTATTGTGTCATAGCAGGATGAAAACTCTGGAAAGACTTATATGAAGCAATGCAAAGTGAAATAAGAACCACCAGAACTTTGTACTCAATACCAGCAGTACTGTAATGATCAACTGTGAAAAACTTAATTACTCTGAACAATAAAATGATCCAAGATAATTCCATCCCTTGATGAAAAATGCTACCAACCTCCAGAGAGAAAACTAATGAATTCAAAGTTCAGATTGAAACATACTTTTCCCCCCACTTTGTTTATTGCTTTTTATTTATTTTTTTGTGTGACATGGCTAAATTGAAAATTCATTTTGCATGCCTTTAAGTCTACTGGATATCATATTACTTGCCTTCTCAGTAGGTGGGTGAGGAGCAGGAAGAAAAGCAAGAATTTAGTATTTAAAAAAAAAAAAAAATGTTAAAAGAAAAAAAGGGGCAGCTAGATGGCGCAGTAGATAGAGCACCATTCCTGAAAGCAGGAGGACCTGAGTTCAAATTTGGTCTCAGACACTTAACACTTCCTAGCTGTGTGACCCTGGGCAAGTCACTTAACCCCAGCCTCAGGAAAAAATAAACAAATAAAATGAAATTTAAAAAAAAAAAAAGAAAAAAAAATTTAAGAAAAATGTTTAGCCCTTTGTTGTTTGAAAAGCTACAAAATGAAAAATATGTAATATATTTTTAATTTACATATTTATGTGAATTATATAATTTTTATTTACAAATTTATTTTATCTGTACAAATCATTTTTAAGATCAAGTGGTTAAAATACTTCATGAAATTTCTTTTTGAATTACCCTGGCATTTTATAATAAAAACACTACCTCATTATCTGTATTTTGTCTCTTTCTCCCTTCTCCTTTCCCACCCCCAATCTTCAGTCTTTCTTCTCTCTCATAAAAGTTTGCTGGCAAAATGTTTCCATTTGTCAACTGGAAAAGTACAGCCATGGGCTTAAAGAATTACATAACTCCAAAGGAAATAAGCTCAGTCTATCTGAGCTCTAATTGCTCAGACAGGTAAACAGAACACTTTAAAGCAATACTGGCAAAAGTCTATTAGAAAACAATGTAGAGTCAACAACTGTCTTTTTAAAAAACCAAAAAACTCCAATTGAATTTGTGGTGCAGTCCTGCAATTGGTCAACCATTTTAAGTTAATTTCTGTTGTCTGGCAGCCTCTTCTAAGGTTTTCTAACACCAAGAAATCAAACAATAACTGAAGCACAGGTAAACAATGATGGAAAAACTGGGAGAAAGTGGGAGCAGAAATCCACAACCAAGAATAAAATTTAAAACTCTCATTTGCACTGGCAATCCAATTAAGATTCAAACATTATTCTCCAGAGGGAAATAAATCTTCCCAAGGGTTTATTTCCTTGCTCTATGACTGCTTTACAATCAATTAAAGCAATATTGATCAGGAAATACTGTGTATTTCATAGTAATGTGATCAACAACTTGATTAAGAAGCCAGGGAAGATTCCTTACTAGCTCTATTATGTAAAACTGGCCTCAGTAAGTTGGGGAAATTCACATCTAACTGCCAAAAAGATGTGTAAGATAAGAATTCAAAGGAACAATTTAATAATAGGGACAAATCTTTGATTTCTGAAGAAAAGTAAGGATACTGAATATAACCATATGACATTAGGGTGATCTGTCATATTTAGGAATTATTACGTGAAATAAGGATTTTGAAGATTCAAAGCAGAATTAAATTATCCAATTTCGATGGAGGGCTTTGCTGGGCAAATAAATTGCTCTTTAGACCCTCTATAGGGACATGTTTGTCATTTTATAATTGTACTTGATAAATTGCAAGGGTTGGATATCTCCTGTGTGGGATCTCTCCAGTTCTTCTTCAACACAGAATGATTCCAAAGCATCCATACACACTGATCTTTCAATAACCATCTCCCCCCTTTTTTTTGTCCCCAGATTTCTGACTTCATTAATGAAGAGCAGAATCTCTCTTCACTGGTAACTTAAAATTCAGATTCCTAAAGACGCTGGAACACTCAAAGATAAATGACTTGTCTATGACTACACAGTCTGAATCACCAAATACAAGAACCTTATTAAACAAGTTAAAGTTAAGAACCACCTCTTAAACAAAATGTTATTAATTTTTTTTTTATCGTGAATTCTTTTGGCAGTTGGGTGAAAACTACAAACCCATTCTCAAAATGATTTTCCATGCATAAAATACATAGGATTACAAAGGAAACCAATGAAGTTTCCATTGTAAGTTTAAAAAAAAAATGTTGTTCCTCATCCAAATTTATGAATCCCTTTAAGTCTATAAATGGATCCCTTTGGTATATGTGTTCCCTAAGTTAAAAACTTCTCTTCCAGAATTAAAGGCCAGCTCTATGCACATAATACTCTGTGCTGTTTCTTTAGCTCTATTATTCTTGGTGATCTCTTCTATGATCACTGCAATATTTTAGTTTGTGCAAACAAATCCTCCTCAAAATTAGGCATTTTCCTCTCTGATTAAAATTACCAAAGAAATATATTTCAGCAAACATAAGGAACTTCAAGATTTATCTATTTTCATATAACACATTACCATTACACTCTGGAAATATTTTTTACTTTTTCAAATGTTGTAAAGTTCCACAAAGTGTTGTGTCAAAGTTTGTCTGTGCAGGGTATAAGGGTGTGTGTATATGTGTGGAAATAATGTTGAAATTCAAATTCACATTAGCCAACATTTATTAAGCACCTACTATGTGCCAGGCACTGTGCTACAGAAATTTTTTTAAAAATGTCCTGCCCTCATGGGGTTTACAATCTAATGAGGGAATGTGATCTGTACATAAATAAGTGTATAAACAGTCAGAAAATAATGAGGAAAAGGGGAAGAAGAAAACTTTATGAAAAAATCTGAGAAGGAAGAAATCCCTTCTAACTGGAAAGCTTTGTCTCATGGTTTCATAGAAGAGTTGGCACCTGGGACCATACCTGGAAAAGTATAATTTCAAGAGTCAGAATTGAAGAGGTAATATGTCTTAGGAATGAGGCATAATCAGTATGAATGCAGAGATGAGAGAATGTGCATTTAAAAGTCAAGGAGTATCTAGAATTATATCATGGAATATCTAGTTTACCTGGAAGAGAGATTACATAAGAGGAAAGAGAGTGAAGGTTGGAAAAGTATGCTAAAGATAGTACAAGGCCCTTGAAAGCTAGGCTTGAGAATTTGTACTTTACTGGGAAGAAAACAGGGAGACACTTAAGGTTTTTGAGAAGGGGAGTGACATGGCTGAAATATGGCATAGAAGGGAGGCTAGGACTTAGAGGCACAAAGACCTTCTGGTTCAAATCTTGCTTCGGGCACTGACTAGCCATGGGCAACTCAAACAATTTCTTTGAGCTCCTTGAAACTAAGTTAGAGATAGGCTGTGAAAGAACTCCCTCCATCAATGAAATCTAGATCCTTATGTTTGTGATGTAACGTACTCAGAGAACTATATACTAAAGATATTTGGGCACCCACATAAAGGATGGATTAGAGAGGAGCTCTTAACAGTATAAAAAAGATGATGAAAACCTGAGCTAAAGCAGTGGCAGTGTGAGGCTGATAAGAAATCTATAAAACAGCTATTAAAATGGTGCAATCAAAAGGATTTGATAATTGACAATGTGGGGGATGACAGAAAAGGTGAATGAAAGAAGTCTCTCAGATTTCACCCTTTGGTGACTGAGAGGATGATGGTACCTTCAATAGAAATATTGATGTTACATATTTAAGATGGAGGAGGGAGTAATAACGTAGGTGGGCAAGTATTATTATTATCCCCATTTAATTATTAAGGAAAGTGAGGCAAACAAAGGGACTTGCCAATGGCCTCTTAGCTACAAAAATTTCTGAAGACTGATTATGAACTCAGATCTCCTGATTCCAGGTCCACTGAACAATCCACTGACCTGGCTGACTCCCAATTCACTTTCTGTTCATGGAAATTTACACTACCTGTGAGAAAGCCAGTTGATATCCAACAGGGGAGGGATTGGGATTTATGAGTCATCTGTGAAGAAGTACTGGAGCTACAGTAGTATATGAGACAAGCAAAGGAGGGAATACAAAGAGAAAAGTTAGAAGAATAAAATCATTAGGGACACCCATATTTAGGGCCTAGGAAGAAGAGCCTCAGAGGAGTCTAAGAAGAGGCAGACAGGAGGAGAATGAAGAGAGAATCGTATCATGGAAGTCAAAAGATATATTGGATGTTAATGTTACAAGTTGCACAAAAGTCACAAATGAAGTGATTAGGTTCCAAAGCTAGCCCACATAATCCAATATACAGATGAAAAAAACATGTGGGATGAAAACTGGAACAATGTTCTATTATTCCAGTCCTAATACAGAGAAAATACACATAAATAAGAAACTATTTTACTGCTGGTGCTAATTTAAGTGCTTAAATAGGGGAAATCAGTTTAGTTAGAAGGGCACAAAGAGGTAGAGGAAAACCTTTCTGCACATTCTGAACTGCAAAATACTTCTAAGGGCTTTAGAAGATTTGAACTTAAAAGTTTAGAGCTAGAAGAGACCTTAAAATAAACTAATTTTATAGATGAGGAAAAATAATGTTTGAAGTAGTTTAAGTCACACATCATAGTTAGTTTAGAAGCAGGTACAGTAATAAAATTCAGGATTTCATTCATTTCCATCCCTCCTCAATTTAGGGTTTATAAATGAGGATTTGGAGGATAAGGTATAATTTTATCAGTTATCTGGTTACAAAATTTTGTAAAATAAATTTGGACTTTATTTTATCTTAGATCTATAAAAACAATATACAGCATGATGCTATTATATTAAGTTAACCTGAAAAAAATCCAAATCACTTTGGCTATTTGACCTCTTTTCTCAGCATTAAATAAAATCACGCATCCATTTGAACTTCATTTTAGCTATCTTGCCAGCACTTTTCTAAATGCCTTTGATGGAAGTGGATGAAAAGTTGGTTAAGAGGAAGAATAAATTATCAACATACCCACTCAGGAATTTCCCCACTATGAGATAAACAGAAGAATGACAAGCAAAGAACAAAGTAGTTACACAGTGTTCCTTGTAAAATCAGCCAGCCAAACAGTCTCAAAATAAAATATTAGAACTTAACTCACTTCCCTCCCTCCATCTCCTCTCTGTTCTGTCTATTCTCCCAATGGAACAACCTTTCAAATTTTTTTTCTGTCTGATCCCTTATATTCTCTGTGCTGATTTAGCATAGTTTTTCATTTGATTTTGGTTAAAGTGACATTCTTATACTATCATTTATCTTGAGTTATTTTCCTTATTTTCCCTATTATACAGCCAAGCATTTTCACAAAGGTTTACCCAAAATGCAAAATAGTTCTTTCTCTCCCTGAAAATTTCTTAATGCTATAGCATTTATCTGAGGTTTGTGACACCTGTTTTTTAAGTCCCAGTCGCCATATAATAATTACCTTTGTGACGTTGGGTAAATTATTTACTTTTACTTTCTCTGGGTCTGTATTTCCTCATCTATAAAATAAAGTGTGGATCTGATGATTTCTATTTCCTTCTAGATCTAAAGTTATACAGAGACAGACATTGGATTTTAGAGCTGGAGGTCCAGCCTTGCTACATTCATCACATTTCCAACAAGAATTTTAAAAATATCTACATATAATTTTATTCTACTTTGTATCAATGTCACATACATTTAAAAAAATCTTGTTTGTATCATTTAATAAGTCATGACATTTCATGGTTTAAAACTAATAACAAGAACCTAAGTGATCATTTCCTGAGTTAACAGTGCAATGTAAAATTCAGACTGTATTGCTAAGAAGACATTTTACAGCATAGAAATGTGATCAAAGTGACCATTTATCACATCATGAATCATAAAATACTTATAAGAGGGGCTTACAGTAGAACAGTGAATCGTTTAAAAGTGATTCTGTAACATTTTTCATCTAGAGCCATACTGTCTCCATGATGAACTTTATCCAGATGAAAAGCCAACAATACTAGTAAAATCAGTTGAGATGCCAAGATAAAGCCTGACCAATGATGTTACTGCAAAAATGATTGCATATCACTGAAGAAGCCCTAAGACTGGCCTTGTAGTCACCTTCTATCATGTGTATAAAAAAAAAGTTTCTTTAAAAAAAATCCAAGCACTCAGAAACAGCTACATAAATTTGGCAAGATCCTGCAGGGGTTCTTCACTCTGCAGTAAAACTATGGACCTCTTCTTGAGAAAAGTTAAGATCCTTCAGTAATCTGAAAGAGAAAATAAAAATGTATGGGTTTTTTTAGGGTCATCAGGAAGGAGAAAGGAAAAAGTAAAGTTAATAGTTTGCCGATAACACTAAAACATCATGCCATTAACAGATTTAGTCTTGCTAAGCACTGAATCTGGACAAAATCATTTTAAAAACTATCTTTAAATTGCTTTAAGAGGAAAATAATTGATTTCAGAAATGACTATCGATTCTATAAAACAGATATTCAACATACATAGCATGGTAAAGATAAGTAGAAAAAAGGATGTCTGAATACATTTCAGATGATTACTCTTAAAAATATCCTTCACTTCTTATTATTCATTTATTTCAGTAGTGTCCAACTCTTTGTGACCCAATATGGGGATTTCTTGGCAATGATACTAGAATAGTTTGCTATTTCCTTCTCTAGGTCATGTTACAAATAAGGAAAATGAGGCAAACAAGGGTAAGTGACTTGCCCAGGTCACAGAGCTAATTAATGTCTAAGTCAGATTTCAGGCCATAAAGATAAGTTTTTCTAACTTCAAACCTGATGATCTATGCATTGCATCACCTAGCTATCCCCATCCCCATAGCAAATACAGAAGAAAAAAAAAGGTTTTTTTACACTGCAACTAACTACTCCCCACTCTGCCATCCAAAGGACTTAATGATGGAAAAGAATATTGACCCTGGAGTCAGGGACACATTTAAATTCTGCTTCTAAAGTGTACCTTTGTCAAGCCATAGAATCGCCTAAAAATAAATTCACTTTTCTGTAAATGAGGAACTTTTGCTAAATGGTCTTTCAGGTCCCTTCTAGCTCTTTCCTATGATCCTATGATTAGGTAAAAGATAATTCTGACGATATGAATTTAAACTTTTTATTCAGATAGCATTAAAGCATTTGTAATTAAAAGGGAAACAGTTAAGTGTTTACTGTTGAGAAAGGTCTGGTATCTTAAGATATTTATGAAATTTGAAAAACTATAAGAAAACAAGCATTACTACCCAATAGATAAATGTCATAGGATATGAGCTGGAAATTTTCAAAAGAAGAAAATAAAAGCATTAACAGCTACACACACAAAAAATGCTCCATTTTAGTAATAGTAAGAGAAATGTAAATTAAAGCAATTCTTAGTTTCATCAGTTTGCAAAAATGATTGAATAAAACAGTGGAGAGCTTATGGTCATAAGAATGCACTGTTAATTCAGTTTGGAATTGCTCCAGCCATTCTGGAAAGCAATTTGGAATTATATCCAATTAGTTACTAAACTGAACATACACAACTTTTGACTTAGCAATATTCCAAATAGTTCAAAAGAAAATGAAAAGATTTTACTTTATCAAATAACTCCTTATTCTTGATGAGACCCAAGACAAAACTAGAGATCCCACATTTGGAGGATCATCTCTAGCTATAATGTCTAGGTTAAGTCTTCCATGATCATAATATATATTTTTTTCCCATGTCATGTTTGTGATCTTTCCCCAAACTCCTATTTGATTGACCTCAACCAAGTGGCTTTCCCTCCATTTTCTCATCTGGACGATAAAAATATTCCATTACATTAAAAAAAAAAAAAAATCTAGTCTTCAAGGCCCTTTCCTATTTATCTCCTTTTATTTGACCTTCTGTTCACCTAGAAGAATTTTGTTTTTTATTTTATCTAATCTATAAATTTGGAAATTTGATTGCATTGGCAATGAATCTATAAATAAATTTCAGTACTGTCATCTTTATTATAAGAAAATAATCTCTCAATCAATTAATTCTTTAAATGCTTATTTTATTTTTTTTAGAAGTGCTTCATAGTTATATTTATGTAAGTCCTATGTATAGCACAGTAGCTATACCCAGATATCTTATATAGTTAGTGATTGTTTTTTCCCCCTAAATTTTATTCAATATGGAACAAATCTCTTTTATTAGGGAGGCTAACTATATCCACTACCAAATCCACAGCTACAATGGAATTCGGTTGCTGGTCCAACACCAGCCTCAGTCTTCTTGTCAGGGGAAGTCACACTTTAATCTGTCAGTTTCAGCCCAACCAAGCTATGCAAACCACTCACCCTCAAGACCTTTGGGAATTGGTCTTTCCTGAGTGAGTTCTACAAAACATGCAAGCATAATCTCAACAAATGGATAAAGGTTATCCTCCAGGTGCTGAATACCCTCTCATTGGTAAACTTCCAGTTGAAATGTCTTCATGAAAACTCCATAGGCTTCAAGACAAGGAAATTAGGCATTTTCTTGTCTATCAGGTCAGAGTATATTAAAATTCGGACACCTCTTTTAGTTATTTTTTCCTCCTTAAAAAGGAATTCATTAATGGCATTTTTATGTCAATACCTTAGCAGTTGCTATAGCAGATGGAGTTGGGTCTAAAAAGGTGTAGTCAATTTGAATGGAATTCTTTTTCCTAGTTCCTCCTACTGGGTTATGTTGGCAACATACAAAAAAATGACAATTTTTTTTTTTGTGAATTTATTATTTGAAGTTATTAACTATACCAAGTAATTCTTTTAATTGAATCTCTAGGGTTCTCTAAGTATCACCTACAAAAGTAATGTTTCTTCTATAAAGTTTGTTTTATTTGTGACTATTCCCTCCTGGATATTAACCTCTTTCTTACAGCCTTCTCTCCTTAGCCTAATCTGATTATCTGATTTAGAAAAAATATTTCTAAATGTGTATGTGCGTGCATGCGTGTGTGCACATGCTCCTTTGCTTGGTTCCAGTAAAAATAAAGAAAGAAAACGAAGCATTAATTGCCTATTATGTGCTGGCACTGTGCTAAGTATTTTACAATTATTATCTTTACAAGTTTGCTTACAAATGAGATTCACAAGATCTTCCTTCATCCAAATTACTTCTCTAAATTTATATACTTTTCTTCTTACAAGGCATAATGATGAGAGATAATAAGTTGTCCCTCCCCCTTTCTTGGTTATTTTCTTCCACAATTTATTCCTTTGTCTTTTACTTTTTATATGTATAAATGTTTATATGTATTATGTAACACAGAGAGATTTAAATAATCAAATAAATGTAATTTAAATACAGATAACTAACTCCTGTAACTGTGAGAATTATCTGCAACAAATTTAAAACCTTGGCCTGATTTCTTACTACCATCCATTGCACTTGTAGAGAACTTAGGTCTTCATTGTTCAGCTAAGGAAATGCCAATTCATTTTAATATAAGCCTAAACAAACTAAGATCAAAAACACAAATCACCTTCTAGACAATCATTCTAAAGCCTAAGAAAAGTTACTTATGATAATGCAATGTTTTAAATTAATTATACCATAAATACATGTTTGCATATTCCTATACATTGTATATAGTATAGTCAGTTCTAAACATATGTAATATACACACATGTGTGTATAAATAACCACATGATTTACTGACTCCTTCCATAGAGCAGATTACAATCCCCATGACTTAGAAGGTAATGCTCTAGATTTCTTGAAGTATACAGAGGTTAAGTGACTCAAAGTTCTAGTAAATGTAAGAAGGAGGGTTTGAATATCTTTCCTAATGCTGAACCTAAGTCTAATTATCATGCTAGGTAATTTTTCACAACTTTTTATGTCATGGGATCCATATGACAGTCTTATGAAGACTATGGACTTTTCACAATAATATTTGTTTTTAATTCATAATTAGAGGAAATACCAAATATCAGGTAGAAGTTTGTGCAAATGAAAATGAAATTACTTTTTTCCACCTAAGATCAGAGACCCTTAGAAATCTATGCAAAAGGGTCCATGCCTTACAGTTTAAGAAGTGTACCATATTGTTAGTAATGCAAAAAAAAAAAATAATGCCTGCTAAAATGCATTCTCCGCAATAACTTATTTTAAGAGCATCATCAATCACTCTCTTAACTACTTGGATTAGAAAAAGCATAGAATATAAACAACCATTTGAAACAATAACTTTACCTATTCTCAAATTCAAATTCAACATCAATTCAATATCCAAAAATTAGTCAAACCAAATGTGAAATGAAAACTTTTCTGCAAATCTCTATAATACAGAGATTTACTTACAAGTATGAAATACTACTCAAAAAATAAGTTTTTTTTTTGGTCACATAAGAAAAAAATCTGTGTGGCATATGGTAACAAATTACCATACAAACGTACTTATATATACATACAGACCACACACAATATATATATATATATCACACACACATGCAAACCAAAGTTATTCTTAGCTTTGGAACATTTCTCTTTTAAATTACTTTCATAATTTTCATAAATTTCAAATGATGGATGTTTCTCTAAATATTTCCAAATATTATAAAATGCAATCAGGCAAGAGGCATTTTTTAAAAATTTTCTTTTTTTCCCCTTTGTTGTTGTTCTTTTCTTTTGGGGGGGGGGGGGGGGGCAGCTGGCGTTAAGTGACTTGCCCAGGGTCACACCGCTAGTATGTATTAAAGTGTCTGAGGCCAGATTTGGGTTCAGGGTTGGTGCTCTATCTACTGTACCATCTAGCTGCTCCAAACATGAGGCATTTTCAAATGCTCTTTTATGTTGTCTGCTACTATCAACTCCTGATTACTCACATATTGATTATTCTGTGTGGGGGGGAAATTCATGTTTTTGCTCCTTTCCCTCTTCATGCCTAGCTTTCAACCACTTTCCTGTTTATTGGTACTTGCACCACTTGACAGTGAAAAGAAGAGGAAAGAACTAAAGCACAAGTCATTATGTTCCTTGTTGACATTTCAGTTAAATAGTAAGAGACTGAAATTAAATGGCTAAAATGGAGTTTGTGAATTTATCTATCATTCCTTTCTTTCAGCAGCTTGAATAATTTGGAGTTGGCCATCTCTTATTTTCAAATAAAATAACATATGCTTTATACGCTACCCTATAACTATAACTTGTTAAGGTGCACAAGATTCTTTTATGTTATCTCATTTAATTCTCTCACCTTTGTGAGGCTGATATTTTATTATTATCCCCTTTTTACATATGAATAGATTGTGACTCAGAGAGGTTAAATGTCTTGCCCAAAGTCATACATCTACTGAGTAATCAAAGAAGAATTCCAAAGCAGGTCTTCCTGACTCTAGGCCTACCCCTCTTATTCTCCTTGCCAGAGGTATCAAGCACATGGTGCCCCAACACCCCAAATGTGGACCAATCAAGCTTAAAGTATAACTGGGAAACATTTCACAAAATAAATAAAAAATACAATAGAATTAAATGTTAATATGTGGTTTTGAAGTCAATATACATCCACAGGGAACCTTATACTGACTTAGTACTCTCATTACCCCACCCTACCCTATCCCCCATGTTTCTATCTGAGTTGACAACATAGCATTAAGTAATGTAACTACCTCTTAACTGTAGCTTTAGTATATTAAGATTATCTTTATTTTTTTTTTTTATGGTTAGCAATTTATTTTTTAGTATTAACATCTACCTTATTCCTTGTTCTGTGAATGATGCTGGCCCACAAATGCAGATAAGGACTCTAGAGTCTTCCAAGCTTCTTTTTACAAATTCCGAAAGAAGAGGTAATGAAATTCTTCCCTGTTTGCCTGTCCATTCACAGGTGGGCTCTGAGAGAACAAATTCAACTTCAAATCTACAAAAAGGGCACAATTAAAAAAAAAAATTATACATTGTTCCTAAATATCAGTTCAATTCAACAACTATTTATTACGAGTCTTCTATGTGACAGAATTAGACAGGCACTGAGCCAGATGTTGCAAACAATTATTCTATGGATAAAGGTTGAATGAAGATAAGCATATACAACATTAAATAATATGTCAAATAATAGCCCTTATATTTATGTAATTCCTACCACACATTGTCTCACAGGATATACACAACTATGTTGTACTAGACTTAGAATTTAGGCCACAAAACTAATGAGTGAAAAAGTCAGGGCTCACACCCCAGGCTTCTGAGTTCAAAGTCTTAAGATTAGTCAATCAGTCCTTTCTTTAATTGGCTTCTAGAGTATCATTTTTCTTTTCTCAGATTTCTTTTCATTTTTATGAAAAGTAGGAAGTTTAAGATGTTTTCCAAGGAATATTTTAAGTCACGGAATACACACTCAAAATTCTAAATCTAAGTTTACTAAGCATTTTATTTTATAAACACTAAGCAGAAAGATTTTATCTTTTTATCCAAATACATCAGAAAACTGGTTCAAAAACTAGGAATTCAGAACTCACATTTCTATTAATAGTATTTTACCAACTATAACAAATACAAAACTACAAAATGTTAACATAAAAAATGACATTCACACTTTGGAAATAAATGGAAACATTCACAATAAAGCTACCAAATACTTGACTACATGAAAGCTAATTTTCTCAGAGACATAGTGACCTGTCACTTGAATTGCTAGTCAACAATATAATGAATTTAATATATCTAGTTAGGCCTTCATTCTTTTGATCCATTTCAGAAACAAAAAAAATCAATGTTTTATCCACAATATTTATTTCAACAGCAATGAATCAAATCTGCTTCTAAATATCTCAATGAACATTCAAAATGATTGCTGAAGAACAGCACTAAGTGACTTCTTGATTCTAAATCACAAGAAAAAACAGTCAATAGTTTTCATTGTTGCTAAGCAAGGATATTGATACCATGATTATATTACCATATTAATATGCCCTTGTTCATTTTGCCAAATATCATTAGTTTTCAACTAGTTTTCTTTCACAATGTCCCAATGCCTAGAAAAATGGTTAAACTTTAGTGAATAGGAAACACATGTTCCTGAAAAGAATGCTTCCAGAAAGATTGTCCAATTTCAAATTGATACTTCATACTTAACTTTTAGAAATTTTAACAAAAGTAATTCATCTTACCCTTTCTCGCTATAGGAACTCATTCAATCAATTAAAGATAGTCAATTGGAAGAGCAAAAACAATATATATATATATATTTTTTTTTTTTTTGCTGAGGCAATTGGGGTTAAATGACTTGCCCAGGATCACACAGATAGGAAATGTTAAGGGACTGACACCAGATTTGAACTCAGGGATTTTCCTGATTTCAGGGCTGGTGCTCTATCTATTGCACCTCCTAGATGCCCTGAAAAACAATACATCTTAAAAACTGTCCCTTAAGTAGAAAGATATATGCTTTGTCTACATGAAGCAACAGATAAGTATTAAACACACACACTTATCAAGTGCCAGGAATTGAGCTAGGCATAGGGATTCAAAGACAAAAGGCAGTAACACACACACACACACACACAAAACTTTTATTTATATATATTATATAAATTTAATATATATATATATATATATATATATATATATATATATATATATATATATATATATATATATATATATGTATGTATATGTGCGCGTGTGTGTGTTACTGCCTATAGCATATAAACTCCTTGGGAGGAGAAGCTATTTGTTTTGTGAATTTTTGGGAAGGGGGGAAAGCACAAGCATATAAGGAGATGAGTAGAGACCTTACATTATTTAACTCTAAAGGAAACTGGGGATTCTAACTGCTTCCTTTAAGAGATAGTAGTAATATGGTAGTATATCCCCAGTACTAGGTACAACCAAAAAACTTAAATTGTAACAAATTGTATTACTAGGCTAAATCTAGATAAAGGTATGGAAAAGGGAGAGGGATGTAATGTATAAAGAAAAGCAAGAAGGCTAATGGAAGGAACAGAGAGTAGGGAGAGAGGAATAACATATGATAAGGCTAGAATAGTTGGCAAGAACTATGTTGTTAGGGCTTAAATACTTGAGAAGTTTGAATTTGAATGGGGAAGTAATATGAAGCCACTGGAATTTACTGAGCAGAAAAATTTCCATAGTTACACTCATGTTTCAGGAGTATCATTTAGACAAAAGAGTACAGGATGAATTGGAAAGGGAAGAGACATAAGATAAGGAGAACAATTAGAAAACTTTTGATATATTTACAATAAAATGTCTATAAATACTCTGTTCTATTTTCCATGTAGTTATGAAACCTGAATAAGATAGGCATAATATAGTCAGTATTCTTTGCATTGTTGTTAAGTATCCGAAGGTACTTATCTATTATATTTATTTATGATATTTCTTTCTGTATTGGCAACAAGCAGTAACATATACTTTCTAATTTCAGGGTGCTAATAAAAAGCATTTAGCCAATGATTGGCATATTCTCAAGAGCACTCGACAAATAAAAGATAATCAAATTCCCTAAAGAAATGTTTTTCTTACACTTGGTAACTAGTAGATTTACTCACACAATACCTAAAATTTTAATGTCAATTTTTTGAGTCCCAGGCCACAACTGCTATGTAGATAGCAGAAGAAATAATAGGCATTGTGTTATATGATAAAAGGATTATACAACAGAAGGGTGCTGACAAGAAACTTTCCATCTTCACAGAGGAAAGGAGGAAAATATTTTAATAGTGGCAAGTGTAATAACTAGATACTTAATAAGAGATTTTTAACTCTGGAACAAACTACCAAGGACTATTGAGCAATGTCCTCTCCTGAAGACTTCTGAAAGAGGTAATGTACTGCCTAAAATGATTAGAGTAATAATAATGAACCTTCCTTCAGATGATGAAATTAAAACTATTTCCACTCATATGAAAGAGTGTTCCAAATCACTATTGATCAGAGAAATGCAAATTAAGACAACTCTGAGATATCATTACACACCTGTCAGATTGGCTAAGATGACAGGAACAAATAACGATGAATGTTGGAGGGGATGTGGGAAAACTGGGACACTGATGCATTGTTGGTGGAGTTGTGAAAGAATCCAACCATTCTGGAGAGCAATCTGGAATTATGCCCAAAAAGTTATCAAAATGTGCATACCCTTTGACCCAGCCATACTACTACTGGGCTTATATCCCAAGGAACTACTAAAGAAGGAAAAGGGACTTGTATGTGCCAAAATGTTTGTGGCAGCCCTTTTTGTAGTGGCTAGAAGCTGGAAAATGAATGGATGTCTATCAATTGGAGAATGGTTGGGTAAATTATGGTATATGAATGTTATGGAATATTATTGTTCTGTAAGAAATGACCAACAGGAGGAATACAGAGAGGCTTGGAGAGACTTACATCAACTGATGCTGAGTGAAACGAGCAGAACTAGGGGATCATTATACACTTCAACAATGATACTGTATAAGGATGTATTCTGATGGAAGTGGATATCTTCAACATAGAGAAGAGCTAATCCAATTCCAATTGATCAATGATGGACAGAATCAGCTACATCCAGAAAAGGAACACTGGGAAATGAGTGTAAACTGTGAGCATTGTTTTGTTTTGTTTTGTTTCTCTTCCCAGATTATTTTTACCTTGTGAATACAACCCTTCCTTTGCAACAACAATAACAACAAAATGCGATTCTGCACATATGTATTGTACCTAGGATATACTATAAGATATTTAATATGTATGGGAATGCCCGCCATCCAGGGGAGGGGGTGGAAGGAAGGAGGGGAAAAAATCGGAACAGAAGGGAGTGCAAGGGATAATGCTGTAAAAAAAATAAATAAATAAAAAATTACCTATTCATATGTACTGCCAAAGAAAATGTTATAATTATAAAAATTAATTTAAAAATAGATTAAATTTATAAACAGGGAAGAAAAAAAATGAGAAAAAAATAATGAACCTTCCATTTCTATAACACTTGAAGGGTCACAAAATACTTTTTTACAACAACTCTGTAAAAATGATAGCAAAAGACAATTGTTATACAATTGAAAAATGTGAGGCCCAGGAAGATATAATAACTAGTCCACAGATAATCACAGAACTAGATTTCAAACATAGGTGACTCCTTTTTATATAAAAACATTGTTAATTCACAAGATGTAAAATAATATTAAAAAATGTCAACAAATACTATATAATATCAGGATGTACATACCCTAAAAATAAGTCTTCAAAAGTAACACAATACATTAAAATGTAGTCTATCAGCTTTGTCTGGGAGGGGGGGAAAAAAACAACTTTGAGACATAATCACATCACATAGTTGCTAAGGAAAATCCAGCAAATAATTCAAGTCAAAATTTCTGGAAATAAATAATGGAATGAGGTCCAAGACTACTTTTTTACTGTTCTCTACTCAATTTCAATCCAGCTATTTTATCTCCAAGATGTCTGGATTTTTGACAGAAAGCCTTCATTCAGAAAGCCTACATTCAAACTTTTCTCTGACACATTTTATCTATGTGATTATGGATAAATCACTTAGTCTCTCAATATTCCAGACAATTCTTTAAGCTTCTAAGTTGATGATCTGATTCAGTAGAAAGAGTTTCACTAGGAATTTTAAGCTTCAATGAAATCACAGGTTTTAAAAATAGATATTTGACTTGGAAGGGTCTTTAACAAAAGAAACTGGGGCCCAAAGAGATTAAATGTTTTATCTCATGATATGTATATAATATATATAACTACAACATGTAAAGTCATAGAGTTTCTAACAAAAAATTTAGGGAAATTTGTTTAAGAGACTATGCAATTCATACACACAGAAGATATTGTTATACATACAATAAAGAGACAAACACATTTTCTCACTTCACTGGTTCTGTAAAAGGGAAAATTAGAGGAGATGGACAACATGATTTCTAAGGTACCTTAGTGATCTAATAATCTACTATGGAATGCAAATTCAATAAGTGAACTGTGTGACATGGTCACTACAATAGCCAATACAATCACATAACTTAAAAGGAAGAGATGTAGCAGGAGGCCTGTCCTTGGCTCTAATCTGTCCACATATTGAATACACGTTCAGTTCTTAGTAGAGATATTGGTCACATCTTAGTAGAGATATTGAGAAACTGAATAGCACATAAAAGAAGATAGTGATGAACTTTATATCTTTTGAAAAATATCAATAGAACTGATGGGAGCCCCAAAACTCTCTCTCACTTTCTCTGACTTTGGGGGGAACACTTGAAAAACTCCCTCAGAGAAGCTCTCCCCTGAGAGACCCACCCTAGGGAATCAAGATAAAGTGCTTTCATTCTGTTATCTGGGTGGGACTAGTTGAGTCCAGGACCACTCCTACTTAGCTTGAGCTGGAGATTGAGATTTCTATCCAACCCAATTAAGTTGGAGATTAGTCCAGGGACATTCATTCAATTGGAAGACTCTCTATTCTGATTCCAACTCAAACTGCTCCCAGCCCTCACCAAGAGCTACTCAGCTCAATTCCCTGCAGAGGACCTAAAAACAGGAATCATGCCAGGCCAAAGGACCTCCCTTGGCATAGGTACCTGCGAGGAACTCTCTGCCAGCTGAAAGACATTCTTTTTCAGCATTATCCTTTCTTTGTTTCTCTCACACATTTCCCTAACAGCACTATGTGGTGACTGCGTTAGCACCCTGGATACCTTAGAATCAGCTGGAGTCAGGATAAGCAAAAGTCTTCATTCTTGGTCTTTAGTGGGAAAAGTCAAGGGGAATGGACATATAGGATCTCTGCAACCTCACCTCTTCCTCTCCCGGCCAGAAGTGACCCTGGCTAGTCTCACTCCACCCCCTAGTCCCTTCCACAATTCTCTGTATACACCAAAAAATTGGGTCAGTACAGAGTAGTTGGAAGGGACATTTTCCAAGCATATTCTTATAGAGTATTGTCCACTCGGTAATTAGCCTCAAGTGCTCAACTGTCTGACCTCAGCGCATTAACTCAAGAGTTTCAGCCCTTTACAACACTATACCCCTCTTTACCTCTCTGTCAGGCCTTCTCTGCTAGACCTTTATCTCTCTGCCGGGACCTTGCCACTTGAAGTCAGTCTTCCTAGCAAAGGCTAACTTCCCAATGCCAAGTGCCAATAAACTTCTTTTTGCCAGTCTAACTTTTTGGGTGCGTAAATTTATTTATGAAGAACCTGCACCAACCAGAAGGGGGTTCCCACAACTCTCTGCTCTGCACTGAACCTCCTCAGAACTAATAATGTTATCTGGAAAAGGGATATCTATGGGGAAGGAGAAGATTATTATTAAGATCTGTCTCCACGTATCTATAATATTATATAGAAGGATCAGAATTATTTTGTTGTTCTGTTTTAATTCAGCCCCAGAAAACAAAACTAGAAGCAGCTAATAAAAATTACTTCATACTTCCACATACCAAAAAACCACTTCCTAACAGCTATAGTTATCTCAAAGTCAAACAGGCTACTCTGGGAGAAACTGAGTTTCCTTTCATTTAAACACTTCAAGCAAAGGCTGGATGCTATAGAAGAGATTCTTGCCAAGACATAGCTTGGATGAGAATGCCTCACACTTCCAGTCCAACTTTGGATGCAGTGGCATCACTCAACTAATAAAAAATCTCCCTTGAATTTCCAGAGTAACAGTCAGATACCTTTGTCTGGCATTTGAGACCTTTTACAATCTGAAACCACCTAGCTTTCTCATTACATGTTATTCTCCCTCCAAAAACTTTTCTCTAACCTACTCTATTTTTCCAATAAATTCTGTACTTTTCCCACCTCTCATTATCTCCATCTTCTAATGCCTTTACTCAACTTTTAAAGTTGAACTTAAGTGGTTCCTCCTCCATAAAGCCTTTCTTATTCCTCACCCTTCCTCTCTCCTTTCCTTATACTTTGTTAAGGTTATCTTACACCACTTTGGAATTCACATAGCATTTTGTCTTATACTTCTTTAATATACTAACCATGCAATACTATGTTATTATTTAATTTGTATTTGTCTTACCCTCCCACACTAGATTATTAGCTTGATGAAAAGTCTTCCAACCTATTTAAGTAGTCTTTTCCCCAACACCAAACACACTATTCTGCACATAGCAAGTTCTTAATAGAGGTTTGCTGAATTTCAATTTACAGAGAAAACCCAAGAAAAGACTGTTTTCATAGAAGAACTACTGCTTTACAAATCTAGCTATGTTCCACTTAAACATATTTGAAAATGCACAATCTAGGGGGAAAGTAGGTTTGAAAATAAGCTAAAGGCTTTTAGAGGTTAGGCAAGAAACCAACAGTATACAGATGTAAGTAATCAGTTCTAGTTTTCCAAGTACAGGGAACTAAGGGAAAAGTGAGTTGGCTGAAGGAAAACCACAGGAGGCACATTAGGAAGTGTATAAACACAAGATGGTTTAATTTCTTTTTCTTCTAGCTTGAGCCAGTCAAACCATATGGTGTAGGAGGGGCAAGCATGTAAAATGGTTTTTTCTCTACATGTAAAGAAACAGAGAAAAACTGGATAGCTTGTACAGATTACAGTTTAGAGAAAGAAAGTGACTAAAAGCAAAGAAGATTAAAGGAGGATGGACATTTTATAGGCTTTTGGCCACTTAACTGCTCTAAGTCCTGGAGCCTGAGATCAGATGAAACAACTCATTTACAAAGAATAGCTACCAAATGTAATATACTGTTACTTAGTGTAACACCTAACAAAAAGCAAGTTAGCAGAAATATTTTTTTTACACAATAAGAAGGACTATGAAGACAGGTACATAGTATTAACAGAACAAGAAAGTAATTCAGAATTATCCTTTTTAAAAAGTTTAATCAAAACTAATCAACATCTTGAGTCTGATAATGTTAACACACCCACAGTCCTCCACTTTAGAGGGAAGATTGGAAGACTAATTCATTTCTTCTTACAGATAAAACTTGCTTAGATGGTGTTTGATTTCATCCACTGTCACTGGCTTTTTTTCCCCCATTCACATTTTTGTATATTGTTTATTGCTTTCCTAATTCAATTTAACTTTGCACTGTAACATACCCTCAATATCCACATGTCAAAATTTATTTAGCCATTCCTCAATCATTAAAAATCTACTTTTTTTTCAAGGTTTTTTCCTGCTATGGAAACTGCTATTATATATATTTTGGTGTATATGAGACCTTTGTTACTTGTACACGCTAGTGGAATTACTGGATCAAAAAGTAAAGGGGCATTTTGATAACTTTCTCAAAAATAAAACTCTAAAATTTGCCATCTGATTCTACTCCTGCCACTGGACTTCTTTTTCACTAACCATTTCATTGGGAATACCATTCTACTTCCTATCTGACAAAGCAACTATCTCCCCTCAAAATCAACTGCAAGTAAACTTTTCCCAACACACTTTCTCTAAGGAGAAAAAAATAAAATGAAGAGAAAAAAAAAAAAAAAAAGCAGCCTACCCAAATCTCCCACAAATTTTCTCAAGTCTTATTCTATTCTTTTATGAAATAACAGACAACTATAACAACACTGTCTGTGCAAAATCTACAATATGATAAAAACAAGTATCACATGGTAATAATTTTTCTTCTTATTTATAACTTTACAAATGCAGCTAATTTAATATACAATATTATTAATGCTGAAAATGAGGTCAAAGGAGATAATATTACCAAAGATTGGCAACAACAATACTTTAATAACAATAAGTCAATATTCACCTTGATAAAAATCAGCAGATTATTTTCTTTCCAGAAAAATATATGAGTATAGTTTTAAAGTTTATAGTTTTTAGTTTAATGTTTGTTTCAGAATCAGAGCTCCTATTCAAGCTGAATTCAAAATTCACTATCTATTTTTTCAGGCAACATATGGCCATTGCTTTAGTACCTTCTCTCCTTGTCTGCTAGCTGCTCCAATTGATTCCTCCAAAGGATATCTCTTTCTGTCTTATTGAAGAACATCAGCTTCACTTTCCTAAAAGTAAATGTTACATTATACATCAACACAAACTCTTTCAATTGAGTTTTTAAATGAAATATAACCATGTTCAATAAGAGAAATGAAGGTGAAAATCTGTTATGCTTCAAGGTGACCATATGGAACAAAATAAAGTGAAATGAAGGTGACAACACCCTTAATAATCAAGTTAAAGCCAGAGGAAGAATGAGAAATGATTAGCAGGATAATAAAAAACATTTTCGAAGTTTTACTGCAATATTAAAATCAGAGAAAAGTGGTATAATGGAGCTTCAGAAAGTATATTAAATCAAATTGTTAATCTTGTATTTTTTTTTAATTTACATATAAAATTTACATACCTGAGATTGGTTATATTAGTCAAAGCATAATTCAATATTTTAATCATTGGTGTGAAGCCTGTTCCAGCTGCCAATAAGAAGAGTTCTTCTAATTCTTGGAGCTGAGATTTTTTAAAGGTGCCCTCAGGATTACTCAAAAAAACACAATCTCCTAAAAAAATAATAAATAAAAACAATGAGAAAAGGAAGGAAAATACTAGAAAGTCAAAGATAATGGAAGTTTTTCATAACATAGCAGGATTCTTGACTGTATGCCAACTATGTACTATCAAAATTTGTATAATATAGTTATGTTACCTAGAAGATGATTTGACATATATAATGAGGAAGTACACAAGAATGTAATTTTACTAAATATCCTCTTCCATATTATTCATTTTGTAAAACCCATGGTTTTCAAACTGTAAAAAACTGGCAACAAGTAACTAGCAATAATATAGCACTGAATGGCAGTTCAATATGATTATAAACTTTTCAGTGGCAGGACCTACTATATTATAATTTACTATGCTGCAGGCCAAGTGCAAGATATATTACTGGATGCTCATTAAAAGCTTGCTGATTCATAGGAGGAAAGAATACAGAAATATCATAAAACCGCAGGCTAATCAATTTAATGGTTTCGATCTTTCAGCAAATATTGTAATATCACTAACAAGAAAAACCTAACAGGTTACCACTTCATTTCCTTTTATTTTTCCTAAAGCTAAATTCAAAAAATGAAAACAAAACTTTATCATATATGAATCCACAATCTGGAGGGGTCATTCTGCAATCTAAGGAGTCTGGATGACAGAGTTCAAATGTCCTTTCTGCAAATCATAAAGTATTGCTTTAATAAGAAAATGACCCCCAGAATGAGTTCCTAGGAAAAAGCAAGTTATATGATTTAAAACTGCTCAAACTGAGCAATATGAATGAAATATTTTCACTCCTTCCACAGCAATGGCAATTCTGAATCAAGTTTTAGGTATGTACTTAGAAAAAGGTATAGCCACATTAATCATAAATAAAAAAGCTTTAAGAAAGATAAGAGAACAAGGACTGAGAGAAGAGGGACTGGACAGAATAGGCTCAAAGTTGAAAGATACAAACTTCTTTATAACTCTTGAAGAATGAATTAAAGCTCCCAAAAAGCAGTAAGAAAATACAATGCACAATGCTTACCTATTTGAAGACAATCAAAATGTGGTGTGAAAAGTCCAGTGTGATAGGTTTTAATCATAACATAGATATATTTGTTATTAGGATGATGTGATTCCTTTAAATTTGAGTGTAAGGTCTCTAATATAGGTGTATATGGTTTCACTATTTCCGTACCTGGAAGAAGCCAAAACCAAAGATATGCAAATGTAAAAAGCATAATGACACAACTATATAGTATATTTAAATGTTCAATGTAAACATGCTGCTTTATTATTACTATTTTCAAATGGGACACTGCTAGAAATGACTTCTTATAAATTCGATTTTTGGGGGGATAGGGTGTCATAACTGAATAGTAGCAAAAGATTTATGTAAATAAGCTTGGTCAGTTTCTTTCCTAATGGAGTAGTATACTATAGCAGGGATAGGCCAATATCTGCTCCTATGGAATGGGGCCACTGGAGCAGCAGCCTGTACCAAAATTATTACATAATCAAACCATGCAGAATAGAATCAACTTTCATGATCCAGTTGCAACAATGAAAATTACCAGATTATCTTAACCATGTCATCCATAAGAACAACATAAAGAAAAAGTAATGTATAATTTTTTATAATATTTGGCTTAATCAGTCTAAAAAAAAGTAAAAGTTAGCATATATATTATCTGAGTTGTCAAAATTCTTCGAAGGGCTTCTCAAGTTTTTCTAGTTCAACAAAATGCCATTTCTCTATAAGTTAAATTTTAGTATAGATAATACAAAGAAAATGACATGGTTTTTTAGCAGTATTCTCAACATTAAAAACTAGAGAAAAAGTAAAAAATGCTATTGGGCAAAGCATGGTATTATTTCTCTAATTTTCATTATTCAACACAGTAACACTTATGTGTTCCTCCTATGTACAGAATACTATACTAGGCCATAGTGAAGATACAAGCACAAGGACAAAATCTTACATAAACATAATCTTTGCCAGTCTGGAACTATGCACACAGCTGGTATTTAACAAATACAATGAATTCCATAAGATAAGGTCCTTGAAAAGGACTCACAATTATAAAAATATTTATAGCAACTCTCTTTCATGGTGGCAAAGTATTGGAAATTGAGGGGATGTTCACCAACTAGGGAATGGCTGAATAAGTCGTGGTATATGCATGTAATGAAATACTATTATGCCATAAGAAATGATGAGCAGAAAAACAAGGAAAGGCTTACATAAATTGATTCTAAGTGAAGTGAGAACTACCAGAAAAATTGGGCAATGATCAACTATCATAGACTTAGCTCTTAGCAATACAATGATTCAAGACAATTCAAAAAGATTCATGATCAGGGAAAGAACTATGGAGTCTGAATGCAGATTAAAGCATACTATTTTCACTATTTTTGTTTTTTTTTTTCTTTTGATATTTCTTTTTTTATATAGAAAGAACTCAAAATCTTACAAAAATAAATGCTGAAAACAAAACAAAAAAAAATTTTTTTAAGGACAAAGTCCTTGCCACATGCAGTTTATAATTAGGAAAACAATGCTTTAGAGATGCATTTAAACACAGTGTTGCCCAAAAGTCAATGAAATCTAATGCCAACTATATCAACTCATTGATATGGTGCTTTAAAACACTTTTTCCCCCATGTACCATGTAAGGTAAGCACAGTTAGTACATAATATCCTAATTTTAGAGATGAGAAAATGGGCTAAAATGATTAAAATGAAGGCCCAGATACATAAAACTAAGGGCAAGAAGAGTGAAGGAGGTACAGACTAACAAAATCAGGCTTCTTCCTTGTCCAAAAAAAATTTAAAAAAAAAAAAAAAATCGGAGATGGATCACAAAGATTTTTTAAAGTTATTTGTTTTTTTTTTTTTTTCTTTTTCTGAGGCTGGGGTTAAGTGATTTGCTCAGGGTCACACAGCTAGGAAGTGTTAAGTGTCTGAGACCAGATTTAAACTCGGGTCCTCCTGAATTCAAGGCTGGTGCTCTATCCACTGCGCAACCTAGCTGCCCCCAAAAGTTATTTGTTAATATACAAGCAACACTTGCTGGCAGAAAACAAGTGACTCAGAAAGGATTTTTTAAACTTTAGTAAATGTCAAAACTACAAATGGCTATTTAAGAGAAGCTGGGATATATTTCACCTTTAATACTAAAATCAAGAAAGGTTCAGAATCACAAGGATCTTCAGGAACAGAGACTATCTTTGGTTTTTCTTTATGTCCCCAGAACTTAGCCTAGTGCTTGGCACACCAGAGGCACTTAATAAATTTTTACTAACTAATTACATTGTTTAGAACACAAGATGGCAATTTCTTTAATTCTATTATCAAAGCTACAACATTTATAATATGTATATAAAAAGATGATGAAGCACATATTTAGTAAAGCCTTCACCTACTTTTAATATTTAGCATCTAGCACTCACAATCAATTTAGCAAGTCAGGAAAATGTGCTGTCTCAAAAAAACACAAGACAAACATACTAAATAAACTCATTCCATAAAATTAAACTCTAAAAGTATATAATTTTACAATATGAAATGATTTTTAAAATTACCCCTCAGTTTCCATACAACTTACCTGTAATAGTTTGCTTGAGGTAAACATGTTGCCCAATAGGCACCTGAAGATGAGTACCTGGTGGCAGCATCAAGCAGTAAAGTTTGGTATCATGGGTAACATCCACTTTGGAGATCAGCTGGCACTTTCTATAGTACAGCCCTAGAAAAATGATTCAGCTTTTCTTATTCTTGAATATTTAATAAGTTATCACTCTCTAAGACTAACTTATAAAAACATTGTTGAACTTTATAGGAAAGGGAGTTCCATCATCAATGAAATTTCCAATCTATACCCTATCTTTATCTTTTCCCCCACCTACAAAAAAGAAAAAAAAGATAAAAAACAAATACAACTTCACCTGTTTCCATGAACTGAGGAGTCAATAAATAACTACACTGGCTAATTTGAGTTTTTCATTTATCAAAATATTTTTTAAATTCTGTGTATTTTTTCTCTATATTTTTCACTTTGATCATTGTTTACTAAAGTCTACTTCCAAGTATTTTTGGAATTTTAGAAAATAAACTAAAAATGGATCAGTAAATAATACAATTCTAACAAAAACTAAGTTTTCTTTTATAATTCAAGAAATACTCTTTTAAACTTTTTTTTAGCAGAACCATAATTAATATTATACAATTGAAATAACTGTGAATATACTATACGCATTCTAAAATCCTAAAGAACATATATAAAATCTTTCTAAAACTCATGAATATCTGTTTCTTGGGGGATATGACATTAAACATAAACTGAAAAAAATAAAAATCCTGTTACATACACTAGTATTCTCTATCAAGAGCAAAGAAAGCCCTCAACAGATCCCTTGGATCAACTTACAGGAGGTCATGGACAAAAGTTGCACAGGATGGGGAGGCATGGATAGGTTGAAACCTGCAGCACTGGAGGGAATACCATTATCAAAAAATTCAGACACTCATGAGAATATTTCAGCATATTTGATCTTACAAATCTAAGTCAGACCTGAAAACCTAATTCCAAATTTTAAAAAATTTTTTCACAAAATATTTGCAAAATTTAAAAATTATCCACGAAATATGACTATTGTAAGAATTCCTCTAATTTTATGACTGATTCAGTGGAATTCTGTTACGAAGATATGTTAAAATTCCAGCCTAGTCACCTGTCTCACCCATGTGACTTTATTAGTACTTCTCTGGCCTTAGATTATTACTTATGAAATAAGAGTGTAGGTCTAGATGACAACTCCCACCTTGACTGGGATATAGCTGGGATCTGTTTTTCAAAAAACTATGATTTTCTCCTGAACTAATAAAATGTTGCCCTAAGCTATTATTAACTCTTTATTTTACTTTGACATTCTTTACTCCAACCCTGCTTTAAACAATTACAAATAATAAAGTATGTTTTAAAAAGAAATTAAAGGTTTTGAAAAACAAATTATTTTGGGGACAGAAATCTGAAGCACTTTTTAGTCATTTTAGCATTTCTCCCATAAGACAAATTCCAACCATTCTGATGTCTTTCTCTGGAATGTAGCTGTCTCTGAGTTCCTGGTTATCAAACCAGCAGAAAGCAAATTCTGGTAATACCTATACCAAATCAAAAAGTTCTAATGGTGTACTGACTTAGTTAAGTGTGAAGAAGATTGATATCAAAAAGCTAATAATGAGACAATTTTATTTTATTTTATTTTTACCCCATCAAGTCATGAAATGGCTTAAAGGCACAGAAGGTTAAGCATTATCTGCATAGGGGTTTAGCACTAAGAAAATCACTGATATTTTGAAATATTTGAAGTAACAAGATGTTTAGCTAAATGCTCATTAACATGACTACAGGTCAACAGAAAAGAGAAGGGGAAAACATGCAAAACCTAAACTCATAAGTTTTAAATGGTCTCTGTGTTAGTTTCTGCTAAAAGTAGGATATCTGAATTACATTCTCCATCCTCAGGAGTACCATTTAACAAATTACCGCTAAAATATGCCAAATGACACTTAATGGCTTAACATTAATTTATACCCAAAGTACTTAAATAGAGAGATTAACTTCAATCAAAGTTGAATAAGTGTTCCTATGACATTTCTTGACAGAAACTTCATTATCAACAGTATAAATAATAGAGCAGGCATGGAAGATATGTTTTATAATGTCAGAAGATAAGATGTTAATGACTCAAAAATATTGTTCTGAAACAGTTTACTCCTCAAATTGAAGCAATTACCTCCTACTTCTAGTGAAACATAAATCTAGTTCCAGGAATTGAAGTCCAAGTTGTTTTAAGGAGCTTTCCCACTGTCATAAAAGCAATAAAGCAGTGGAGCTAAGATGTGGCATACTGCATGGCCATTTGAATTGTAATTATTTGGGGAGAGGATTGAGAGTGATGAAAGAAGGAGTTTGAGAGAGAGGGAACAGATTTAAGTTGAGCACCAAGACTGCTTGTATCAAGGGGCGGTGGATATATTTGCAAACCCATGTCTGACTGAGTTGACTGAAGTGTGCATTTCAGAGGAAGGAAGTAATGTTAATAAAAAAAATACACATACATACACACACACATGCAGCTAGGTGGCGCAGTGCATAGAGCACTAAACCCTGAAGTCAGAAGGGATCTTAGTTCAAATGTGACCTCACAGACACTTAACATTTCCTAGTTGTGTGATCCTGGGCAAGTCACTTAACCCCAATTGCCTCTGGGGGAAAAAAATTAGAGCAAGAACTCCAATGGCCTCTCCTAGTCCTTGGTCAGAAACAGTCCACAAACAAAGGCAAATTTGATTTCACAGCTATCAATAAAACTTGTTGGACTGAGAGCCCAACTGGAACATGGATTTGGATGGATAATGCCTTATTCTGAAGAAACAAGTAAAAGAGGGTAGGATGACACTGTAGAACAAGATGGCTTATTCATAAGAGAAAAACCCAAGAACCACATGAGGGAAATATGATGAAGAATATTTGAGTGACAGTCAAAGGAGTTGGAAATGATTTTTTTTGGGGGGGTCACTGAAGTATAATTTACTTTTAACCACTTGAACAGAAAGAAGAAATATTTAGATGATAATCTAAACAAATTGCATACTTGGCATAGAGGCATTATATAGTTGTGATAAAGAACTTCAATTATGTAGACATTTGCTGGAACTTTCTCTCCTCTTCCTCTCCTCCCTTCTTCTTTCCCCCCATTCTCTCTCTTTCCATGTTTCTCTATGTCTCTGTCTCTTTCTCTATGACACCATTCCTGCTAACAAAGAATCAATTGCTAGGGTGTAAATGATGGAAACTCTAGGATAAAGAGGCCACTCATCCTTAAAATTAATGATAGAGAAGAGTAAAATTAAGTATAAATATGATATATACTCTAGATTTCAATGGGTTTAAAGGCAATATAGGTTAACTGCCATGGACTTGCAAGAATAAAGAGAGACAGTATCCCATGCTTCAGGCAAAGTCAGCTCAGGAATGACATGAGATACTCAAGAATGAAATTCTGGAGATAGAAAAAAGCTTCAATAAGAAGTCAAAATACAACCGTCTGAAGAGACTGATGTGAATTGACAGAGAATTAATTAGCCAAATAAGTTTTTAAAAGTAAATATAAAGGGCAGCTATTTGGTGTAGTAGACAGAGCATCAGCCCTGAAGTCAAAAGGATCGGAATTCAAATCAGGCCTCAGACACTTAACAGTTCCTGGTTGTGTGACCCTGGGAAAGTCACTTAACTCCAACTGCCTCAGCAGGGAAAAAAAAAAAAGACAGAAAATGAATGAAGATCAATATGAATGACAAAGTTCATAAAACTAGTGTGAAAAATGCTAAAATTCAGATTATTTAAATGAAATTGACAAGAAAAACTAAAGACAAGAAGAGAAGCTTAAAATATCATTGAGAGAAAAAGAAAAATCATAGAAAGGCCAGACCCTTTGCCTGAAGTGGATGGAATAATGGTGACAATCAGAATATAGTAGAACTGCTTTTTTCTTTTGTTTCTGTTTCTTCTACAGAGAAAGGACCTCAACTCTAGAAAGGACAGAACAAAAACAACTAAAAGGGAATTGATGCTTCAGATAAGAAAGTTGATAGTAAAATAGTACTTCACTGCTGTTGATGAATTCATGTTACCTGACAAAGATGAATTATATCCTTTGCTACTAAGAGAAATAACAGAGGTGAGAACACAACCACTGGGAGTGATATTTGAAAGGCTATGGGAAACAAAATAGGTACCATGAGATTGGAGAAAGGCAAATGCTTCAATTTACACAACAGGGAAGAGTAGAAAGTCTGCAAACTAAAGGAAAGTCAGTTTCGCAGTTTCCAGGGAAATTCTTGAAAGAATCATTAAAAAAAATGGCTGGTAAATATCTAGAAAGGGAAACAGTGATTTCAAAGAACTGGCATAGCTTCATCAGGAATAAGTTGTATCAGACAAACTTTCCTTTTTTTTTTTGCAACATTATCCCTTGCATTCACATCTATTCTGAATTTTCCCTCCTTCCCTCCACCTCCTCCCCTAGATGGCAGGTAGTCTCATACATGTTAAATGTGTTATAGTATATCCTAGATACAATATGTGTGCAGAACCGAATTTCTTATTGCATAGAAAGAATTGGACTCAGAAGGTAAAAATAACCTGGGAAGAAAAACAAAAGTGCAAACAGTTTACACTCATTTCCCATTGTTCCTTCTCTGGGTGTAGTTGAGTCTGTCCATGAAGTGGAACTGAATTAGATCTTCTCTTTGTTGAAGATATCCATTTGTAGATAGATTTAACCAAAGGTTTTAATGAAGTATCCCATATTATTCTTGTGGATAAAATAGAGATATGAGTTGGATAAAATAGAGAGATATGGGTTATATAATATAAACAGATAGATTCAGAACAGATTGGATGGCCAAAGAATATTTGTTAATGGTCTCTATTGGATTTTGTAATATTTAACGTGTTAATGAATGATTGATAAAAGCATAAAAAGTATATACTCATCAAATCTGCAACTGAAAAATCTGGGAATAACAGCTAATATACAGGATATCAGAGGCAGGCTCCTAAAAGATTGAGAAAGGTTAGAACATTGAGCTGAATCTCTACTAAGAGTATCTACTAAGATACAATTTAATTGAGGATAAATATAAAGTGTTAGTCTTGGATATTAAAAAAAATCAATTCCATAACTATAAAATGGAGAGATATATACAGCAGTTGCTCAAAAAGGTTCTGAAGTTTTAGTGGACTCTAAGTTCAGAGTCAGCATATGACAGCTAAAAAGTTAAATCAATCTTGTCCTGCAAGGGGAGAGTGGCGTATAGCTTTTAGAAACAGATAAGTATTAATCTTACTGCCTTCTGCTTTTATCAGGTCTCTCTGGAGTATTATTTTTAATTCTGAAAAATAGGATTTAAGAGGACATTGATAAGATAGAGAATGCCAAACGATTTCATGACATCTGAGGACAGATGGAAAATACAGGGCATTTTTAGCCCAGGAAAAAGATGACTTGGTTGGGGCGGGATGAAGGTGGAAAGTGTTGGAGTAGGAGGGAATGATAGCTATGTTAAAGTATTTTCAAGGCTATCATAGAGATGAAGGGGTAGATTTGTTCAGTTTGACCTCAGAAAACAAAACTAGATGCAATGAAATGGATATCACAAAAAGGCCAATTTATTTGATACCAGGACAAATTTGTTTTTAACAATTAGAGCTATTTCAGAAACAGAATGCCTTTCTTTAAGGGGTATTATTTGATTCCTTCTCCAATAAGAAATAAGATGACCATTTGTCAGTAATTTTCACAAGGATGCCTTTAGGTATGAGCTGAGGTATCAAACGGGGGGCTGCAGGTCAAAAAACTCTGAACTGGGGCTCAAACAGAAACTAGGAAATGTTTAATAAAATAAAAATATAGTACACAGATACTGTTAATTTGATATTTTCCAAGTCAGCATATAACAGGCAAGGATCCCTTTTTATCTGAGTTTAACACCACTACTTTAAATAACTCTCTAGCACTCTTAAATTTCAGAGAAAATGACAACCTACATTAGTGAAGAAAGTTTCTACCCTAAGATTTCAAATCACATGCTTGAATCATTGGAGAGAAAAAGATAACTATTACTTCCAACTAAGTAAACATATGAAAAGTAGCTAAAGGATATGAAATGCAGAGATTCATTATGAAAATTAAAAGAACATAACTATTTTCTATTTGGCAAAAACAGTTATATCAGATTAATAATACTTCTCTATTCCAATAGAGCATTTTACATAAAACTAATTAAATGGATGTCAAAAGGACAAATTCAAACTATAGTATATTATATTCTAGTTCTGCCTTTAATATCTAAAATTGCAGGATATTTTAAAAGATATTAAAGTGACTATTCTAGCCCTATGTTAAAATATCCATACTTTGCCTCTTGATATCTCTTTATTTATGAATTAAAATAGCATTAGATCACTGAAATCTACTTAAAATCCAAAGAACTAAACTTAGCTAGAAAATTCAATCAAATCTTTCCCTATCCAAATCTAATGGCCTATCCACCATTTAGGCATCACAACAGATAGCACACTGAGTCTAGAATCAAAAAGACATGAGTTCATATTTGGCCTGGGCAAGTTACTTAATTTCTGTTTGCCTCAGTTTCCTCAATTGTAAAAAAGGAACAAAAATAGCACCTATCTCTCAGGGCTGTTGTGAGAGTCAAATGACATAGTAATTGTAAAGTTCTTAGTACAGTACTGGACATATAGTAAGACCTGTAGAAATGCTAAATGTTTTTACTAACTTTAAATATTTTTGATTTAAAACAGATTTCCCATCTAATGCCAATGGGTCTATAATTACATAGTCAATTCAACAGGTATTAAAACACCTACTATTTGTGCAATAACTTAGCACAGATGGTATAAGCATAACCCTAATGTGTAGTGATAACAGCCTAAATCCCAAGGTAAAAGTAGGAACCAATTATGATTGTAAATACTCATGTGTGCCCATCTTTAAAAAACAAGATCCTGATCCAAGTCTGGACCCACCTAAAAGATCTTTTAAAGTACAGATAAATTCAGCAGTTGATTAATAGCTTATTCTATTTCTTTTTCTAAAAAGGGACTATTTAAGTAATTTATTTCCTTTTCTGCTAATCTGGGTAATCTATATTTTTGTAAGTATTCCTCCATTTCACTTAGATTATCAAATTTATTGACATAGTTGGACAAAATAACTCCTAGTTATTGCTCTAATTTCTTTTTTATTGGTAGAAAGTTCGCCCTTTTCATTTTTGATATGAACAATTTGTTTTTCCTCTTTCCTTTTTCCAATCTAATTAACTAAAGAATTATCTATTTTGTTGGGTTTTTTTTTTAATAAAACCAACCCTTACTCTTGTTTATTAATTCAATAGTTTTCTTACTTTCAATTTTATTAATCTCCTTTTTTATTTTCAGAATTTCAAATTTGATATTTAACTGGGGTTTTTAATTTGTTCTTTTTCTAGCTTTTTAAATTGCAACCCCAATTTATTGATCTTCTCTTTCGCTATTTTATGCAAGTAAGCATCTAGAGATATAAAACTTCCCCTAAGAACTGCTTTGACTACATCCCATAAATTTTGGTATGTTGTCTCATTATTGTCATTCTCTTGGATGAAATTATCAATTGTGCCTATAATTTGCTGTTTCACCAACTTGTTCTTTAGGATTAGATTATTTAGTTTCCAATTAGTTTTTGGCCTATTTTCCCCTGGCCTTTTATTGCATGTAATTTTTATTGTTTCATTATCTGAAAAAATTGCATTTACTATTTCTGCCCTTCTGTTTTTGATTTTAAGGTTTTTATGCTCTGAGATAATCTTTTCTCACCACCTTCTTAGGTACTCAATCTTCACCACAGATAATTCATGACCTATTTATAAACTTTTTCCTTTACCTTATACCTTTTTTCATGTCTTCTTGAAAGTCTCTCCCAACCAAGTCCAAGCAACCATTGAAACTAAATATGTACAGAGCCTAAAACAATATGGCCAGGACACAAAAAACTAAGCAATATGAAAAATAAACACCATATATGTGTGAAATGATATGTACAACTTCATTGAGATCCACAGACTATCAAGAGGGCTAAAGGAAAATCCTTAGAATGCTTATTGGACCCACCATGAAGAATTTATAGTGAGATATGATCAAGAATCATATGAGATGAAAAGACATATGAATTAGTTGTAATTTGCAGAGTTGGAAGGGATTTTTATCAAAAACAAAACAGATTCACTAAAGTATCAAAAATATACACAGGAACAACTAGATGAGATACTTATATACATTTAGAATCTCTAACAGCTGAGACAGAGGGTAAGTTATTTAATAATACCAAAAAAACAAAACAAAACAAAACAAAAAAAAAAACCCAAAGAAAAAACCTCAGAAAGTTTACAAAAATTTTCCCCAATTCCCTATTCTAAAACTAAGATTATTTTTTAAAAATTTTTTGGCAGTAAAACTTATTACTCTACTTCCCCAAATTTTCCCAACAATACACCAGGGGAATCTTGTGTTTTAGGGAAATAAAGCAAATCAAGGGTACCCCAGGTATGGTTTTTTTGGCAATAAAAAAGATGCAAGGGAGTTGGGGAAAGGATCCAAAACAATGAGTATACAGGGTAAGAACAGAAGTAAGGGAGAGGATATAGGGGAAGAAAGGATCAAAAGAGGAGAGTGGGAATTCTGGGAATATCAAAGGTGGGAAGCCATTTCATAACATTTATTGATCAACCTTCACCTTGAATACCTTCCTTTCTCCACAATGGGACTGATTTCTTAATAGTCAGGGTAACAGTGAGATTGAAGGTAGACAGTACTCTAGGCATGAAGATCCATGGTAAATTCCCAACCTTGTAGCAGTGAGCACCTTAGTAATGAATATTACTGTGTTTTTGCAGTTTCAGTCCATTTATGAAGAAACTTGACTGGTTCTTTCCAACCAATATGCCTACCTCTCACAACATAATATTGACGAAGGTTTTCCCAGGTGGAGCAGCAGAAAGAGTGAGTCTATGGTTGCATCCTGATAGGTTCCGTCCACCATGAGGTTGTCGATGTAGGCATTCCAGTGGACCACAGTGCTGGGCCGTCTGGCTCTGCTGCTGCTGCGGGCAGGGGGTGGCAGAGAGTTCGGGGCATGCGCTGCTGTCTGGGCTCGCGGCTCCGTGCTCTCTGCTGCCCTCGGCTCCGCTTCAGAGATGTTTAAAACACTTGAGAACAAACTGTTTTCAAGTACTTTAAAAGCATGCAATTACATAATAAAAAATTAATGCCAATTACAATGGTAAGGATCACAACTCATCCTTGTTATCTCATTCTATTTCTTATCCATATCATTCAAAACAAAACAAAACAAAAAACCCTCCAGAACATTTACTTAATATATTTGATATCTTCTAAGTCTTTTAATATGACTTAGAAACCAGAGTAACACTCAAGAGTGTTATTGGTTAATCCTGTATTTACTAATAAATCAGCTTAGTGAGCTATCACTTATATATGAATTTGGAAAATATATCGTTGGATCTCTGCTAGAAGTTTATGATGCCTATTTAAAGTAAAGTCTTGATAGGAATATTTTAGATTCAAACATATATATGGGACCCGAAAAGCCTTTAGAGCAATCTATCCTAAATCCCTACTTTTAGCCACTGGTGGTGTTCCCTGGTAAGGACAAACCAGCCAACTAAAGGATATTAGGCAGCAAATTCAGAGGGTTATGATCTGAACCTAAGTCAAGAGGACCAGTGATATCTATTTCTAACCATATAGAAAGGTAGTGGGAAAGGTTGGGAAGATTATTTGAAGGGATGGTCTAAGTGGGAAAAATAATAAAAAGAAGTATGTTCCCATTATAGATTTAAAGAATGCCTACACTTCAGTCTAGAAATTTAATATTTTTAGGCATTATCTTCCTCATCTTACTAAATAGTTCCATGAAAACTAAGAGATGTTCACTCCATAGGAACAACATATATGCAATGCAGTCAAGAACATAGTCACTAAAGACAGATCAATGTTTTGAAGAGTTAATGTTACTATCACACCATTATTAAACAAGATATAAATCTCAGGATACTGTTTAGACATTATGGCTGGGGGCACTGTAATATTGCAGGGGAATTTGATTAACTATCCCTATTTCTGGTAGGATAGCATTACTATCCTACCAGTTATGCAAATTCACAACCTCTGAGTCAATTACAATAATGCCTTTTTTCTCTTCCCATATACAATTAGAAGACAAATTTTGTCTCTTCTATCTCTAAAATATCTTTTCTCTCTACACCCATCTGATTATCACACCAATTCAGGTCATCACCTGGATTATTGTAGTATTAGAAAACAGTGAGATACTAACTGACCTTTATGATTCATACTCCCCCCCTCTCCATTTATTTTAAAACAACTGCAAAAATAATATTTCTAAAGCACAGGTCTAACCACACCATTCCTCTGCTCAAGAAGCTCCAGTAGCTTCTAGGATAAGATATAAACTCCTCTCCTTGGCATTTACAACTTTTTCCAATCTGGTTGTCCAACCTCTTTTTAAGCAAACTCAGTATTATTCCTCTCTAAGTCCTCTACATTTCAGCCAAACTGTTCTAATTGCTACTACATGTATATAATACTCCATCTCCTCATCCATGTATCTCTGTACAGACTATCCCTCCTCATGTCATAGATGTATTATTCATTCCTCATCTCTGCCTCTTAAAATAAACCACTTTTTTATGCAAGTTCATCTCACAACACCATTTCCTACATAAAACCTTATCCTTATCCTTCTAGTTGCTAGTACTCTCATCAAAAATTACTTCTTATATCATTAATGCTTACTCATTTGTGCTCATGGAATTTCCCCGCAATAGAATTAAGTTCCTTGAAGACAGGGACCTTTTATTTTTGTCTTTGTATCCGCAGTGTCTAACATAGTGCCTGGTACATTAACAAGCACTTAAAAAATATTTGTTGAAGGAATGCTATTAGTAGAAAAAGTACAATGGTCAAGAAAACATCATATGGGGCATTCTTATAAATCCAGCAGTAAGAAGTCAATGAATAAGTATAAAAAACCTTTCTTTTAAAACACTTTAAAATATAGATTTTTCACAAATTCTGTCTAGCTTTCCCCAATTAGTCAAAATCTATAAGGTTTTACTCTTCTTATGAAATCAGCTCTTATGGAATAGAACCTAATACAATCAACCTGGAAAAAACATTCCAAAAATACTAAGAATGTAGAGAAATATCAGTTTTCTACACTAACAAAAATCACAGAAACTGAGGAAACTTCTCCAAACTTCTTCCCCAAATCAACATTTATTAAGCAACTCCTATGTGCAAGGCCCTGGGTTAGAACTTGAAGATACAAACAAAAAAAGAGATAGTTCCTACAATCTATTGGGGAATACAATCTATTAAGAGGACATTAAGAACAGGGAAAGTTCCAAAGAAGATAACATTTCAGTTGCCTCCTAAAGGAAAATGAGGATTTTAAGGGCAGAAATAACAAAGATTTGCATTCTAGGGAGAGGTTGCATGGAGTCATGGAGACAAGAGATGAATACTGAGTTCACAGAACAGCTAGGCTAGGTCCAATTTGGTAATAAGAAGGTCTGAAGGAGAGTACTGGGAAGTAAAATTTTAAAAGTATATTGGAGTCACATTGTGACGAAGGACTTTGTGTTTTATGCTAGAGACAATAGTAGAGACTTCTAAATAGGGAAATGACATGGCAATCCAAACGTTGGGAAGATTTATTTGGCAGTTATACATGGAAAGGAAACAGGAGAGGCCAATAATTATCTTGATGTTACAATGGTCTAAATGAAAGGCAATGAGGACCTTAATTAGGAAGGGTAGGAGTCGTGAATAGTGAAACAAGGAAAGATGTATGAGATTTTGTGAAAGCAGAATTCACATGAATCTAAAGAAATAAAAAATTTAATTCCACCTTTAAAGGTTCTATTTAACTGGGACTTTGCTCTAATAGTCAATATAAAATTTATAATTAATATTATTGTGCTATTACAATGATCAAGAAATTATAGAACTTGCACTTTCTGAATACATGGCATTACATTAAGTATCTATAATCTACATTTATCTGTCCTATAATCAATTTTACAAATTTTTAAATCAAGGAAAAAGCACTTCTGATGACAAAACTATAGAGTAGATCAAAGGTGGCTTATCCAATTTTTGACTAAAATTTTTTAAAGAAATAGTACATATCTATCGCTATAAACATTTTTAATCATCTTAATCATTCTCAATAATTATATAGCCATAACCAAAAATTCTCAAGACAAGTTCAGCTACTGCAAATTGACATGGCGTACTAGATTAATTTAGAACAAAAGGTGTAGAACCTCAAAGAAAACAATGAAACACAAAGATAAATGCAACTGTAGTATTACTCAACCTATAATAATATTATAAACAGTAGTCATCAGAACAATTTTTTATAAAGCTAACAAACAGAAAAGTATTAACGGAAGCAACTAGGGAAGAAAGAAATAGAAACCAGTAGTTCAGTTTCTAATAATTACTCAGTGATAGATTACTGAAGTAGCTCTCTTTTTGACAAAAACTTCTGGAGAAAGTGGAAATAAATTTGGCAGAAATCAAGTTTCTTAAAAGGCTAACATTTTATATAACATCAAAATATGCTGAAAATGGATTAGCAACTTTAATAAAAAAGATGACATCGTAAACAAATAGAAGTACCTTTCAAAATGATAGTTTGAAGGAGAAACCTTACTCACACTAAGGACAAAGAAAATTATAAAAAACAAAACAGACAATTTAAATTCTGTACATTACAATGAAGGTAGAGAATAAGAAGATAAACTGTTGAATGTAGGAAAGACATTTGCAACAAATATCATTGCTGAAAGTCTAGGGTCTAAAATATAAAAGGAACTAATACAAATATGTAATATAGAGAACCATTTCTAATAGATAAGAAATTTAAGAATATAAAAAACAAGTTTTCAATTAATCAACAAACATTTATAAATTGCTTATTTGCCAGCTATTGGTACACTGAAGGTAGAAGCGCAAAAATGAAGAGATATTACAAGTTCACAAGACATGAAGAAGTACAAATTACAAATGACTATAAGAAAACATGTCTCTAATAATAAAGAAAAATACAAATTAAATTAAAACAATTCTGAGGTTTCACTTCACACTGCAAAACACAAAAATAACAAAAGATAGATATGGTCCATAATGGATGGGATCAAGAAAACAAATACTCTTTTGGTAGAACTGTAAATTGGTCTTTTCCAAATATGGCCTTGGAATTCATCCCAATACTAGATATATGTCCCAAGGAGATCAAAAACAGAAAAAAAAAAAGTACATAACACATGAAAATATTAATAATAATACTACTAGTAGTATGAAAGAACTAGAAACAAAGTAGGGGCCCTCAATTGGGCAGCTGTTGAAAAAATTATAAAAAAAATTTATGCAGTCATAAATATCAGACATGAGAAGCAAAGATGGAAAGGTTTATATAACGTAATATACAAAGAACATCAGGGAATAACTATAACAATGAAAATTAAAAGATTAATAAAAGGAAGACAAAGTTTAGGATAAAGAAAAACTATGGATGGTTCAGAAAAATAGATAACAAAATGGACCTTCCTCCATCAGGAAGGAAAAGTAGAGGATAATTAAACCAAACAGTCATATTTATATGACATACATATATATGTATATTTCCATATACATGAGACAATATTGTCAAGATTTGATCAATGCATGTGGTTTACTCAATTTTTATTTTGTTTTTGTTTTTGTTTTTTTACAAAAGAAAGGGTCAGTGAGAATGAGAAGGACAGCAGGGAAAAGAAGCTCATCTTAGAAATGACTGTGATCTAATAAAAGGCAACAACAACATGGAATAAGAAGGAAGCATGCTGAATTTGGGATTAGAAAATCACAGATCAATTCCCAACTCAGACCCTTACCACCTGGAGGATATTAGGCCTTATTTGTAAAAGGAGGGGTATTAGACTAGAGTACTGTCCATATATTTGACAAATGTTAATTAACCAGAGAAAACATTGCTTTTCCTAAGAACTTGAAAATAGTTAAACAGTGAGAGAGATCCAGACTCACATTTTGTTTTTGTATCTTTCCTTTCATCTGTCTCCAGAAACTTATCCAGGCAAATCTTAAAAACCAAGATAATGAAAAGAAGAAAACCAAAGGTTCCCATTAATGTAGTCTGGCAAACAGCTTCTAAAAGTTATTAGGTCCATAAATTCATATTTGTCTACAAAAGGGCACCAATTCTACTACATTTTCAAACACTATCTCTTCACTATCTTGCCTTGCCTTCTTCTGGTCTTTATTATATAAACTAAGATGACAGAAATGAAAACATAAAAAAAAAAATATACTATATGTCTTCCTTTTCTATTTTAAAATAGCTTCCAAAATGTGTTTAATTTATATGCTGTATATCAGTTACTGGCTCCAAAATGAAATTCTGGATTCAGTCCAATTTTCCACCAAAGAAAGAAGCAAACCAGCAGTTCACAACTCCTTCCTCCCTTCGATAAAATCCAATGACTCCCTATTCCCTCTAGGACCAAAAACCTTGCCTACAAAACCCCTTCATAACTCAGCTCCTGCCCCATTCCACTAGCTTTCCAGTCTTCTTACACATTACTCCCCAATATATTTATATAGTCTTCAATACAATGATATTGTCCCACTTCCTCAATAAAAGTCTTCAACTCTCAGCTCTGGGCATTTTCTCTGGCTAAACTAACTCCATGTCTAGAATGCTTTCCCTTTTCATATCCCCTTACTAGTTTCTTTGGTGTCCTTCAAGTTCTAATTAAAATCCCATCTTGTATAAGAAGCCTTTCCCAACCCTTCCTAATTGTAATATCTTTCCTCTTTTAATTATTTCTAATTTTTCCTACATATAGCTTGCTTGATACTATTGGTTTGCTTATTGTCTTGACCATTTAGAGTGCAAGCGTCTATCAGAGTGCAAGCAGCTTAATATTGATTAACTTTACAAATGAGCAACAACATCAATCTTTTAAGAGGGACATTTAAATTTATGCAGTGCTAGAATTAGCAAGTCACTCTGGTATGTTTGCCAAGAAAATACCAAAACAGGATTACAGAGTTGGACATGAGTGAAATGACAAAACAACAAAAGAGACTCAATAGGTAAATGTCAAATATAGAGAATACAAAGTTGCCACAAAATCATTAAGACCAGATTTTTCCAATTATTAAAGAGATTTACCAATGTCCACTGCAGTCACTATACACATAGTAGCAGGTGCTTAGGAGATGTTAGATTCTGAAAGGCTTCTGGAATCTGACTTTTCTGTTCAAGCTTTTTTTTTTTTTTTTTTTGCCCCATTTGACTTCTTAGATGCAATTAAGAGTTAATTGGTGGAGCAGGTAGGTGGTGCAGTGGATAGAGCACCAGCCCTGAATTCAGGAGGACCTCAATACAAATCTGGCCTCAGACACTTAACACTTCCTAGCTGTGTGATCCTGGGCAAATCACTTAGTCCCAACTGCCTCAGCAATCAATCAATCAATCAATCAATAAATAAATAAATAAATAACGGATAAATAAATAAAGAGTTAGTTGGTATATTGCATCTTATACCATCTATCAGCTTGTGTGCTATATTCTGGCTCTCCTCCCAGAGATAAAAATGGAAGAAAGCAGATTGCTAAAAGACCTTACAGTTCCTTCTGCAGAAGATAAAAAGTACATATCTATGTGCTGGATGAAAACAAAAACTTTATGGGACCCAGTGATGGATAATATTGTTTTCTTTATCTTTGTAACATAAAAGAAATACTTTAGATCTCAACATTATTATATACTATTACAGGCAAAAATTATAATGATAAGAAGGGCAAAAATGAAATAATCACAAAGAACAAGTGCGATGAAACTAAAACCAGTAGATCCGTTCATCTCTCTGTAGTCAAGGTTGTTCAGGCTAGAGAGGGTATGCAAGTCTATTTCAATGTCCTATGAGCAATTGTGAATAGTGCACTGGTAATTATATTTTTAATTATATGTGCTACAAAGGAGTGAGAGAGAGAGAGAGAGAGAGAGAGAGAGAGAGAGAGAGAGAGAGAGAGAGAGAGAGAGAGAGAGAGTGTGTGTGTGGGAGAGAGAGATGGAAAGGGAGGGAAAAGAAGAGAGGGGGAATGGGGTGGGAGAGAGGGGAGACAGAGAGATGCAGAGAGACAAAAGGAGGAGAGGCAGGGAGGAAGACAGGGAAAGAGGGTAGAGGAAAGGAAAAGGAGAAAAGGAAGGAGGGAGAAAGAGGGAGCGAAGTAGGGGAGAGGGACAGGAAAGGGAAGGGGGAAGAGGAAGAAAAGAGGGCCAGGGAAAGAGGGAGAAAGAATGGGGAGGGAGAGAAAAGGGAAAAAATTACAGTAGGTTTTTAGTTTGACCATTTCAGATTCTATTCCCCTCCTATAGCTTTATGATAGAGGAAGCCGAATTACTGTCATTCACATAAGACTTTATCTTGAGAGAAACGATTTCTGCAAACGTCATAAGTAGTAGTATTAAAAAAACAAACAAAAACTGCTCAGGAGTACATTTAAGTCTAGGAAACACTTAAATTTTAAAATAGCAGTAAGAAGCGGTCAGTAGGCTGATAATACAAAAGTTTTTTAATTGAGTAAAGCAAAAAGGAGATGGCTATGGAAGAAATGAAGATTCTAGGTCATAGAGAGGCCCCAATTAAAAGAGGTGCCACAAAAATATTATAAATTTCTAGCAGAAAAACACTTTCTGGAGGAAAAAATTCTTCAGATTTTATCAAAAGAAAATTCAGTCAAGGCGAGTAAAATATGCATGAATGACTGCATTTAACAAATGCACATAGTCAGTTTTGGGATGCCCCTCCTTGTTAGCCTAAAAATAAAGTAATTAGTTCAAATGAAAGCTATACAACTAACTTAGGCCTCCAGAAAAAAGTCATTATAGGTAGTAAGAGTTTAAGGACAGGATCTTAGCAAGTTTACATAAGAGTATTTCAGTGATTGATACTTGTGAAGGTTGTTTTGAGGATCAAATAAGATAACAGAAGTAAAGGATTTTGTAAGCCTAAAAATAATAGTTACCATTACTAACATCACTATTATAAATATTAGCTATTTTATTCAACAGAGGTTGAACAGCTAGGTGGGGGTGGGAGAGGGGATTTTTAGATGTTTTAAAAGTTCGTTATTTAGGGGGCAGCTAGGTGGCGCAGTGGATAGAGCACCAGCCTTGAATTCAGGAGGACCAAAGTTCAAATCTGATCTCAAACATTTAACACTTCCTAGCTATGTGACTCTGGGCAGCCTCAGGAGGAAAAAAAAAAAAAAAAAAAAAAAAAAAAAAAAAGTTCATTATTTAAAATAATTTTATTGGATCCAAACTTGTTATTTATAATTTTATAACACTCATTTTTTACTTTGTGATTGATATCCGACACTTTATTTTGCATTTGTAAGTTGTTTTTTTTTTTAATACCTATCTGTATTCAACATGCTCGTTATTTCTTAAAATAGAATAATATATGATTACATGCATTACCATAGTTTGTTTAATCATTCCAACTGATAGATATCTACTTTTGTTTATTTGGTATCAAAAAAATCAATATTATAAGTATTTTGGGTGTATATGGAGCTTTTTGGTTTATGAATAACTTCAGCAATCTATATCTAGAAAAATAATACATGGATCAAAAAGTATAGATATTTTAGTCACTTTTATTTCAATAATTCTAAACTATCATTAAAAATGGTTGCAATTTGTAGTTCTGTCAACAATGCACTAATGTGTTTTTTTTTCCCCACACTCCCTCTCATACAACTCTCATCTCTTGTCATCTTTGTCAGTATGCTGGGTATTAAAATCTCAGATTCCTTTTATTATTAATGATTTGCATCATTCTTTTATTTTATTATTCTTTTTAAGAGTTTGCAATTTTTTTTTTCTTTTTCTTTCTTTTTTTTGGGGGGGCTTTGGCAAGGCAACTGGGGTTAAGTGACTTTCCCCAAGGTCACACAATCATACATGGTAAGTATCTGAGGGTAGATTTGAACTCAGGTCCACCTGACTCCAAGTCTGGTATTGTGTCCACTGTGCCATCTAGCTGTCCCATGTAATTTTTCTTTTAAGAAACACTTGTTCTCCAATTGATAAATGGTCAAAGGATATGAACAGACAATTTTCAGATGAAGAAATTGAAACTATTTCTAGCCATATGAAAATATGCTCCAAATCATTATTAATCAGAGAAATGCAAATTAAGACAACTCTGAGATACCACTACATACCTCTCAGATTGGCTAAGATAACAGGAAAAGATAATGCTGAATGTTGGAAAGGATGTAGGAAAACTGGGACACTGATACATTGTTGGTAGAATTGTGAATCCATCCAACTATTCTGGAAAGCAATTGAAACTATGCTCAAAAAGTTATCAAACTGTGCATACCCTTTGATCTAGCAGTGTTACTACTGGGCCTATATGCCAAAGAGATCTTAAAGAAGGGAAAGGAATGTGGGAATTTATCATAGAATATAGTGTAAGATGACTTAAGACTAACTTAAAAAAAAAAACTATTCTATTTCTTCATGTCTCTTTTCCCTTTCTCTTCTGCTAAAAGAAAAACTGTCTAAATCTTTTATTGTTCTTCCCTGAACTTCCCCAAATCTCAAACTACTGATTCTTTATTCCTAACTCATCTCCTCTCTCCTCTACACATTTGTTTTTATTACTCTTTCTAGTTAGAATGTCCTTATTTCTCTCTCTCTATTGAATTTCATCCCTCTACTATTTTAAATCATCACTAAAAATTGACTTAGCAAGACGTCTCCAGTGATTAATTTTACTATATGTTCATTTAGTGCTCAACCAAAAGTATTTATGTATTCCATTTGAATCATATTAAGATATAATTATTAATCAATTTATGCTATGTGGTTTACCTGGCACTAGAATAAGCTCCTGCTGGGTATATTATACCAAACAGATTTAAATACTTAATCAGCATTACTGTCTGACCTTTTCCCCTTTAATTTGGGAGGAAAAAATAAAACACTGCTTTTAAAATTATTATTTAGCTCTTTTATAAGAACACAATAAATCTTTAATAATTTGCTACACAATTTATCCATAGTTGAGTAGGTTCCTAATGAGAGTAATTTAATCTTCCAATTAAATTCTCACATTTTTTGCATGCATTTTTCTGACAAGAACATTCTGTTAACTAAAAACTTTTATTAGCAAAGCTTGGATTAAACTGTTTTTACAAAATTCAGTAAGTAACAAAAGTCTACTAAAGTCTACTAAATCTGATGAAACAAGAGATTCATTCCTATCAAATTATGTGCAAAACAAAAGTTTAAGTCATGTAGAGCAGATTGCTCCCCTTCAATTTAATTCAAATTTGTTCAATAAGCATATTAACTAACTACTAATTGCTAAGTGCTATAAGTATAGAGACAAAGATGAAAACAATTTCAACTACCTTCAAGTAGCTTTCAATCTACTTGGTGAAGAATGTACATAGAAAAGAAAATAAATACGAAATAATTTGGAGAGGAATGCTACTAACTGAAAGAAAACAAAAAATGAACACATGGAGGAGATATCATTTGAGCTAAACCTTGAAAACTAAATTAGAGATTCCAGGAAATGGAAGTGAAGGAGAGAAATTCCAGAAATTGGAAGCAAAAAATGGAATGTTGCCTATATGGAATAAATAAAAATTTTGTTTCTTTATAGATAGTAGAAAGTAGTAGCTGAGTACTATAGAGACAAGACCAATCATTTTCACCTACTTACTACTGGAAACTCAGAAATAGACAAATTATAAGAAATGAAATTCAATGAGACAGTTTTTTCCTTCTTGGCTCACTAAATATTGGTACAAGGATATTCTGAATATTCATACAAAATTTCAGCGATTCCGACATTAGCCCAGCAGTGTTCTGTTCTTTATAAATTTTGCTACTGACATAAATATAAGTTGTGTCAGGACAGAATTCAAAATACAACATTATACCTGTTTCTCTTTGTGTAGTAAATGAATTATGATTCTCCAGAGGATGTCCAAGATACTTCCAAGAGACATTATCTTTTTTCTTCAGAACAATTTCTACTTTACCCGTTTTTTCTGCAACACGCACTAAAAATAAATTCCATTAGTATTCAAAACTGGGATTATAGTATATATTAGCCTACAAAAGTCAGCTCTTTAAAAAAAAACAAAAAACCAGTAAATTCCAAATTTATTTATGTCACAAACATGCCATAGTTCATGATAAAAATAAGAACAAATGTAAACTAATTATGTTTTCAACAAAATTGCTTCTGACTCATTGCTTCTAAAAGACTATACCCCAAACTGTTTGAAAGGGATCAAATTTATAAGCTAGATTCCCAGATCTGCATTCTATCAGGGTCAATCTTTACTTTGAAGTCCTAAGAATTCTGTCTAAGTTTCAAGCACGTCCAAAACAAATTCTCTCCCAGGAACATCCTCAATTTTTTGATGCTCAGAAGAAACATCTCCATTTTTCTGGCTTCAAAAGAAAAAAGACTCTTTTGCTGATAGTGGATAAATTTTAGTTGATCAATGGATCAAAGATCTAGAAGTGGAAGAGACTGTGGATATAAGGTTACGATCTACAGTTTTATCCATATCTCTAATGATCTCGGGGGTTCATTACTATACGTAACTTTCTCAGAAAACTGAGATGTAGTTTGATCCTCAAGGCCTAATTCACTTTCCTTTTCACACCCAATCCATTCCCTAAACAATCAGTACAAAAATAAACAGTATAAAATAAAATGTCAAATAATTAACAAAGCTAAACATCAGGCCTAAACATAATGTGGCAGTGAGCATTTGATGGTTCTACACTAAATTTAATTATCTCCTTTTTAATATCTTTTATGTTTACATGGGAACATATGGAAAAATCGAAGATAAATGGAGTAGACAGATAAAGAATCTAGTTATGTGAAGAAAACAGAAAGAAGTGGTTTGGTTGGTAATTATAAGTGAACTAAATGAGTCTGAAAGATAGCTAAAATTTCCTTGAAAATATTATTCAAAAACTATTTGTGTGATTTTTTTTTTAATGTCAAGTATTTTGGGACATATATATTCTATTCATTACAACAAAGTATTTTCCATAGTTACAGAATTATTACAGGTTTCATACCTTTAATGTGGTGCCAATTTGTTATCTTATAATCTAAAACTAAAAAAGTCCACACTAGGTATGGATACACAGACGTATACAAATTTGAATATTCTTGATTTAACATGGTTTAAATTAATCATTATTAGCATTAAATATGTAAATGAACAAACTTAAACATGTATTTACTCTACTAAAAATGATAGCAACCCCAAGAGAGGTAAGGAAAAAGATAATAGAAAGAAGAAAAGAAAAGGATAAAGAAAAGTAAAAGGATGGGGAACAGGGAAGACATGAAACAGAAAAGAGAGATTGATATAAGAAGGAAGAAGAAACGGAAAAAAGGAGGGAAAAAATAGAGAAACAAAAACAGAAGTAGGTGAGGAAGAGAATAATGTAACTCAAATCTGAATGTCCCAAGATCTGATGATTTAAACAGTTTAGAATAATAATATATTTTAATACTTATATATAAAAAATTTAACAGTGATAAAATTATTGAATAAAATTAAGGAAAATATTTTATTTTACAAACTTACCAGTAATGTCCTCTTGAATTTCATGGCTCAACTCTACAACAGAAATATCTAATTTAGTTTTCACTTCCACAAACCAAACTTTTTTTTAAGACACTGAATTTATAAGTACTAAAAGAGGTGATTTTCATTTTACATTTTAGTAACATAATATGCTCCAATTATCTTAAGTGACAAATGACTTGGAGAGGTAAAAAGACAGGAATTCTGTTCAATCAAAATGAAAAGCAAAACCATTTTAAAAGCCTTTTTTTTTAGTATGTCAAAAAAGATAATATTTTCATTTACCATTTTCCACAAATTAAAGAGCAAACCCTGAATTTTCCACAAGTGAATTATAATTCAAAGCTGCTTCCTCACCATTGTCCAGGGTAATTGTAAACCATGGAATAAATGAAGAATGAGTCAGGACCAAAAACAGAGGACTAAATGCCTTTAAATATGTATACATTTGCTGTCCAAATATATGTATTGAATAATTTCAATTTCTTTTCAATAATCTAAAGTCAAGCCTACTTCACTAGCATGAAGAATTGAGACTTTACTTATTCAAAATTTTAGAACTTCTGATTTAATAACAAGAAATCTTATGCCCTTTTTTTGTAGTTATGGTAAGTGAATTTTCAGCTCTACAAATTAGCTAGAACATATCTCATGCATAAAGGATATAGGAAAAAGATAATTCCATAACGAAAACAAGAAGTTCAATGCTAATGACTAACATATTCTGATACTACAACTGGGCACACGAGATAAGCAAACTTTCTTCTGAAAGACACAGCCCATCTGGCTTTATATTAACATAGAAAAAAACAGAAAAAAAGAAAACTAGATCAGATGCATTTTCTGGATGAGAAGTTTAAGTTCAAGACTGCCTGAACTGTTCCTTTTAACCCTATGGGTATTTAAAAAAAAAAAAAAAAAAAAAAAAAAAAAAAAAAGATTAACTCAGACCAAGTGCCAGGCTGAAGACACTTCTTTAACAGAGTAAGGTGTAGTCAGCATGATGCTAAGTCAGCAGAGACATCTTAGAGCTTCGGCCATGTTCTGCAAAAGTAAAATGCAATATTCTGTAACTATGAATAGATGCTAAATGTACCATTTCTAAGACTTCTCTAAGAAACTGAAATAATAAGGGCATTTTTCTATAAGCTGTGTGTGTGTGTGTCTGTGTGTCCTATTGCTAGCTTCTAACTTAGTTGTATGCTACTTGTTACTCTCACAAATAACTATACTTTCATTTTCATTTGAGAAAATGGTGATAAATTAAAGCCAGAAGCAAAACAGTTCTCAGATAAGAAAATTATGCGATAAAGGAAAAATCCCATTTAGATTAGCTTATTTCTGTCTCACTCATATTTTATAACGGAGTAGAAGAGATAGAACAATGAAATGTCAGGATTTGGAGAAAATAAGTTCAGTTGGAACACATGACAGACACCATTTTTCTGAGGATTGTAAGATTAAAAAAACACAACAACTGATTTTATTAATGTTGAAACAATAAATATTACTGATCTGGATTATACTTAATTTCTTCAATATAGAAAGCTAAAATTCTAACTTTATAAGCCCTACAGGTATAAGGGGAAAGTGGGAAAGAGAAAAAATTAAGATACTGAAATTTTAGAAATTTCTAGAATGATAAACAACCAGAAATCATAATTAACTTTAAATACAGACAGTTGATTTTTATCATTTAATAATCAAGTTTCATTTCATGTCTTTAGAAGAATTATTTTAATCAAAACTACTACTATGCTGTTTCTATTTATAAATTTAATTTAAAATCAAATTAATTATATTTGAAACAAACAGCAAAGTCAGTATGTTGTGATAAGAAAAACAAACAAACCAGGCCCTAAGAGTTGAGTCTAGGGCCTAATTTGGGCCCAAATTCTGGTATGTGCTAGCTGTAGAACCCTGGAGTTCATTTTACTGAACTTCAGTTTCCCCATTTATAAAATGGGAATAACCATACTTGCAAGACATATTTTACATAACTGTGCAAGAATTGAAATAACAATATTGTTTCATCCAAATAAATGTACTTACCAGTATGCAGAAGATAAGAATAATCCTTGATAACAATTTCTGCTCTAAAGCAACCATCTTGATAGTCAACTATTACAGACTCTGAATCCATATCCTTAGACAGAAAACAAAAATGTTAAAAGATAATATGATTTGAACTTTAAAAATCCTCAATGCATGAACTTCTCCAATTTAAGTGTAGGACAGTAAAAAACCAAAAAGTACCGAAAGGCTAGAACCCTGTATTCTAGTTCTGGCACTGACAAACTAGATCAGATACTGAAATCCTCTAGGCCTCAGTTCCCTTATCTGCAAATTAAGGAGAGTTAGAACTAGATCATCTCTAAAGTCCTTTCAATTCAGTTCTAATTCTAGTAAATTTTTTTTTTTAAATAAAGCTCATTAGATAGAACAATCATCCATTAAAGTCTATCTATAAAATTCCCACTTCCACATCATCTGAAGGCAACTTTAGGTTCTCAGTGAGAAGGCTCAGAGCTCAAGCTCTGATAGTTAAGCTGGAAAGGCTTCAAGTAGAGGACAAGGACCAACCTTGCCAAATTCAGAAAGGTTGACCACTAGAAGGCAACATTGGTTAAGTGAGAAAGGGGATTGGGAAAGGGGAGGCAGAAAAGGGCACTATCTTGTGAAAATCTGGTAAGGAATAATTTATGATCTGAGTTAGTGGAAGGAGTACTCACAACTAATAAAATTCAAAACTTGGTAGAACTGAAGAATTTAAAATTATTGACTTAATATAAATAATTATTCTAACCATTTAGGATAAATTCTAAGTAAGTGACAGCATACTAATTTATAACAGTTCAAAAATAAAGAAAGCATAAAGAGAAATCAACTTTTGGACTTAAAATCTCTTCAAGTTCACAAGGATGCAGTCTGATCTATCACAAACACTATTTGCTAGATCAGTATTTTCCAAATTACATTCTTTTCTGCTAAACCTGAATTTTTCACCTGTTAACAGTGAGCATTTACTAAGAAAACTGTAATGCAAGCTATAATTTTCCAGAGACAAGAGGAAGAAGAAATGTTCTTCTCTTCCCTAAATATGATGAACAGGGATTTGAAAAAAAAGATAAACAAAGAATGGCAATAAGGAGAGGCAATAAGCAAGGGATGGGCAGAGGATTTTTTTTGCCTCTACTGCAGAAACAGGTTGTAGTAAGCTGTTGAAGGATCAAACAAAATCTGAATTGAGGTAAGAAATTGGTATAAAATGGGGGCAAAGCAAAAGTAATATACCCTGAATCCATAATTTTTTTCCTTCCTCTTATTACTTTGGCATTGTCTATTTTTTAAAAATAGGTCAATAAAGTAAGTTAATTGCTCCACTGCCTACTGTTCTGCAGAAGGTCTGAATAGTGAAACCAGATTTCAGCCAAGAGGTAGGGATGTGGAAGGAAAAATTGGGAAACTAATTTAAAAGTGATGGGTATTGCATTTTATGTTTTGTTAATATTTCTTGATTTTTTTTTAGCAGACTGCTATTTTTGCCCTAAAATTAACACTTAGTTTTCTGTATATAAACTTTTTAGAAAATCTAAAATAATGGAGGCTTATTTCTCTTGATTTTCTTAGTTGTTCAAGCCCAAAGTATAATGTTAGTTACATTACCAGAAGATGTAAACAAATCCACCACTAAAGGCAGAGAACAAGAAAAAAATACATTCCCTAGAGAATTCAGAAGTATTTTTAGAATTTGATCCAAATATGAAATAGTGAAAACTTATTAAATAAGGAGTGTGAGCTAGATGCTATACAAAGGGTCAATAGCTTCTGTTCCAAAGAGGTCACAGAAGTAAAGTCAAATCTAATGATCAATGGAAGACTTGGATGGGAAGATCTAATACATCCTTAACATTTCAACAAAAAAAGTTATTAAAATTTTAATTTGCTGTAACTACATAAATACGCTTTAGTGAGGCAATCACTTCCCCAGTGACTGCAGCAGGGATTCTCAACCTGAATTTGTTGCACAACAAGATCCATGTAGTTTCACTCATGTGGAAGGAGAGTCAATAAGGCATCTAAATTTGAAAATCAAGGGTAGGCCTAATTAACTCTTCAGAAATAAACTGAATACCTAATTAAGCAAACACAGAAAAAAATAAAAGCTCTCCCATAAACCAAGTTTCAAGAATACTGAAGCCAGAGTTTAGAATTTCCTTGATGAATTTAATGAAATTTTTCTTTTATTGGTATTTGAGGACCATTAATTACAAAAAAGCAAAAAGTAGGAAAAACAAGAGACAATTTAATCTCCAAAGGGTTTTGCTTAGTTCAAAAGAACATAAACCATTTACAAAATACCATTAAGAAATACAGTGCTCATTTTGGCGGGTACTATTATCTTGTCATTAAACTGATGACTACTGATTTATTAAAAACCAGCAAAAGTGCATGCACATTTCATTTCCCGTAAATACAAAATAGTCATATATCATTTAATCTAGGCTTATACAGTTTTCAAAAGATCTAAAAACAAAATGTCTTTAGAATTTCCTAGTTTTTATATACCAGTTTTTACGCACTGTATAGAAGTAAATTTAATATATATCATTTAAACCATACTCTACTTCTTTTTTTTCCTTCCTATCTTACCCTACAAAATTTATATTGTAACTAGTGTCCAATTAACCTAGAAAGATAATATGGCATTGTAGACAATGCTGGATTTGGGAGACATAAAGATATTATTCAAGACTCAATCCCATGTTTTTAGGTAAATCAATTAAATTTTCAGTCTGAGGCAACTAAGAACACAACTAAGTAAGAATGAATTACAATCTCTATTAATGAATAAAATTTCCAAATTAACAAAATCAAAGATTTTTTATCTTACATATATAGATTATAATATATACACATATTTCCATACACACACACACACACACACACACACACACACACACACGTTTAATTAATAGACCTAAAGGCTATCAAGAAGAAGTGGTAGAAACAAATATGTAGGCCCCTGCCACCCCATACTACATAGCTACTAGTAAAGGACAGAATTGTAGATGATGGCAGGCAGGTCTTAGGTAAGACAAGACAGAATTCTTTCTATAAAAGGATCAATTTTGCTATAAGGCAGCATGGTCATAATATAAAGTCATGAATGACCAGAATGGTTGACTTAGTTCTGTGATTATAGCAGGAGCACCAGATCTTTATTACTTCATCTATCAGTATTTATCTTTTAAGATATAGAGCTCCCCAGAAGTTTGATGGCTAGAGAATAAAGGATATGGAAATGTACCGATGCTCAATCTATAGTCTAGGAAGTTATCCGAGCCTTCAATGGAAGGACTGTTGAGAAGTAAAGAAATAGTAGTCCTCTGAGATCCTAGTTTTCCCTTCTCACAAGCCCAATTTATGATTTGGAAGTATGCTCAAAGATAGCTTTAATTAACAGACATTCTCATTTGTCCTGCAAAACTATGCTAATAGTTTTTGGATTTTATGGGATTTTTTTTTTTTTTTTTACAAATAAAATCTAAACAAAGGGAAAAATATAAAAACACTTCCTACTCTAGTTTTTAGATTTTTCTTTGATTTCAAAGAAACATTTACCTTCTGTTTGGTATATATGACAATGGTGACTAAGGATTCTGTTTGGAACCAATCATAGCTGTAAAAAATTGTGAAGAAAAAAATGTTTAGCTCTCTTGATTTAAACAATCCTGTCCACAAGCATAAACTAAAATCATTAAATGTTTTCATATTTTTAGTTTTCAGGAAAATATACATCTTTAAAATTTATATTCCACACAAAAACTGCCTCATTACTTTATTACATAATATATTTAAATTATACTTTTTAAAAATAAGGTCTTAGACTATTAACTGGATAAACCACATCTTTTCTCAAAGAACAAATTTTAGAAATTTGAATAATCTACTTCTGTCTAGGCAATCTGAATTAAGCTCTATTAGAAATTTTTGACACTCTCAATAAAATGTGGGACTTACTAAGATCTATTCCATCTCAAAAAAATGATAATTAACAAATACCCATAAACAAAAAATCTGGTAAGGGATTATCAATTCATAATCAATTCATAACAACCGAATCCCTGTGACCCAGAGAAAATGACTGACTTAAACATCAAATGAATGAACTTCTCCAATTTAAGTGTAGGACAGTAAAAAACCAAAAAGTACCGAAAGGCTAGAACCCTGTATTCTAGTTCTGGCACTGACAAACTAGGTCAGATACTGAAATCCTCTAGGCCTCAGTTCCCTTATCTGCAAATTAAGGAGAGTTAGAACTAGATCATCTCTAAAGTCCTTTCAATTCAGTTCTAATTCTAGTAAATTTTTTTTTTAAATAAAGCTCATTAGATAGAACAATCATCCATTAAAGTCTATCTATAAAATTCCCACTTCCACATCATCTGAAGGCAACTTTAGGTTCTCAGTGAGAAGGCTCAGAGCTCAAGCTCTGATAGTTAAGCTGGAAAGGCTTCAAGTAGAGGACAAGGACCAACCTTGCCAAATTCAGAAAGGTTGACCACTAGAAGGCAACATTGGTTAAGTGAGAAAGGGGATTGGGAAAGGGGAGGCAGAAAAGGGCACTATCTTGTGAAAATCTGGTAAGGAATAATTTATGATCTGAGTTAGTGGAAGGAGTACTCACAACTAATAAAATTCAAAACTTGGTAGAACTGAAGAATTTAAAATTATTGACTTAATATAAATAATTATTCTAACCATTTAGGATAAATTCTAAGTAAGTGACAGCATACTAATTTATAACAGTTCAAAAATAAAGAAAGCATAAAGAGAAATCAACTTTTGGACTTAAAATCTCTTCAAGTTCACAAGGATGCAGTCTGATCTATCACAAACACTATTTGCTAGATCAGTATTTTCCAAATTACATTCTTTTCTGCTAAACCTGAACTTTTCACCTGTTAACAGTGAGCATTTACTAAGCAAACTGTAATGCAAGCTATAATTTTTCAGAGACAAGAGGAAGAAGAAATGTTCTTCTCTTCCCTAAATATGATGAACAGGGATTTGAAAAAAAAGATAAACAAAGAATGGCAATAAGGAGAGGCAATAAGCAAGGGATGGGCAGAGGATTTTTTTGCCTCTACTGCAGAAACAGGTTGTAGTAAGCTGTTGAAGGATCAAACAAAATCTGAATTGAGGTAAGAAATTGGTATAAAATGGGGGCAAAGCAAAAGTAATATACCCTGAATCCATAATTTTTTTCCTTCCTCTTATTACTTTGGCATTGTCTATTTTTTTAAAATAGGTCAATAAAGTAAGTTAATTGCTCCACTGCCTACTGTTCTGCAGAAGGTCTGAATAGTGAAACCAGATTTCAGCCAAGAGGTAGGGATGTGGAAGGAAAAATTGGGAAACTAATTTAAAAGTGATGGGTATTGCATTTTATGTTTTGTTAATATTTCTTGATTTTTTTTTAGCAGACTGCTATTTTTGCCCTAAAATTAACACTTAGTTTTCTGTATATAAACTTTTTAGAAAATCTAAAATAATGGAGGCTTATTTCTCTTGATTTTCTTAGTTGTTCAAGCCCAAAGTATAATGTTAGTTACATTACCAGAAGATGTAAACAAATCCACCACTAAAGGCAGAGAACAAGAAAAAAATACATTCCCTAGAGAATTCAGAAGTATTTTTAGAATTTGATCCAAATATGAAATAGTGAAAACTTATTAAATAAGGAGTGTGAGCTAGATGCTATACAAAGGGTCAATAGCTTCTGTTCCAAAGAGGTCACAGAAGTAAAGTCAAATCTAATGATCAATGGAAGACTTGGATGGGAAGATCTAATACATCCTTAACATTTCAACAAAAAAAGTTATTAAAATTTTAATTTGCTGTAACTACATAAATATGCTTTAGTGAGGCAATCACTTCCCCAGTGACTGCAGCAGGGATTCTCAACCTGAATTTGTTGCACAACAAGATCCATGTAGTTTCACTCATGTGGAAGGAGAGTCAATAAGGCATCTAAATTTGAAAATCAAGGGTAGGCCTAATTAACTCTTCAGAAATAAATTGAATACCTAATTAAGCAAACACAGAAAAAAATAAAAGCTCTCCCATAAACCAAGTTTCAAGAATACTGAAGCCAGAGTTTAGAATTTCCTTGATGAATTTAATGAAATTTTTCTTTTATTGGTATTTGAGGACCATTAATTACAAAAAAGCAAAAAGTAGGAAAAACAAGAGACAATTTAATCTCCAAAGGGTTTTGCTTAGTTCAAAAGAACATAAACCATTTACAAAATACCATTAAGAAATACAGTGCTCATTTTGGCGGGTACTATTATCTTGTCATTAAACTGATGACTACTGATTTATTAAAAACCAGCAAAAGTGCATGCACATTTCATTTCCCGTAAATACAAAATAGTCATATATCATTTAATCTAGGCTTATACAGTTTTCAAAAGATCTAAAAACAAAATGTCTTTAGAATTTCCTAGTTTTTATATACCAGTTTTTACGCACTGTATAGAAGTAAATTTAATATATATCATTTAAACCATACTCTACTTCTTTTTTTTCCTTCCTACCTTACCCTACAAAATTTATATTGTAACTAGTGTCCAATTAACCTAGAAAGATAATATGGCATTGTAGACAATGCTGGATTTGGGAGACATAAAGATATTATTCAAGACTCAATCCCATGTTTTTAGGTAAATCAATTAAATTTTCAGTCTGAGGCAACTAAGAACACAACTAAGTAAGAATGAATTACAATCTCTATTAATGAATAAAATTTCCAAATTAACAAAATCAAAGATTTTTTATCTTACATATATAGATTATAATATATACACATATTTCCATACACACACACACACACACACACACACACACACACACACACACACACACGTTTAATTAGTAGACCTAAAGGCTATCAAGAAGAAGTGGTAGAAACAAATATGTAGGCCCCTGCCACCCATACTACATAGCTACTAGTAAAGGACAGAATTGTAGATGATGGCAGGCAGGTCTTAGGTAAGACAAGACAGAATTCTTTCTATAAAAGGATCAATTTTGCTATAAGGCAGCATGGTCATAATATAAAGTCATGAATGACCAGAATGGTTGACTTAGTTCTGTGATTATAGCAGGAGCACCAGATCTTTATTACTTCATCTATCAGTATTTATCTTTTAAGATATAGAGCTCCCCAGAAGTTTGATGGCTAGAGAATAAAGGATATGGAAATGTACCGATGCTCAATCTATAGTCTAGGAAGTTATCCGAGCCTTCAATGGAAGGACTGTTGAGAAGTAAAGAAATAGTAGTCCTCTGAGATCCTAGTTTTCCCTTCTCACAAGCCCAATTTATGATTTGGAAGTATGCTCAAAGATAGCTTTAATTAACAGACATTCTCATTTGTCCTGCAAACTATGCTAATAGTTTTTGGATTTTATGGGATTTTTTTTTTTTTTTTACAAATAAAATCTAAACAAAGGAAAAATATAAAACACTTCCTACTCTAGTTTTTAGATTTTTCTTTGATTTCAAAGAAACATTTACCTTCTGTTTGGTATATATGACAATGGTGACTAAGGATTCTGTTTGGAACCAATCATAGCTGTAAAAAATTGTGAAGAAAAAAATGTTTAGCTCTCTTGATTTAAACAATCCTGTCCACAAGCATAAACTAAAATCATTAAATGTTTTCATATTTTTAGTTTTCAGGAAAATATACATCTTTAAAATTTATATTCCACACAAAAACTGCCTCATTACTTTATTACATAATATATTTAAATTATACTTTTTAAAATAAGGTCTTAGACTATTAACTGGATAACCACATCTTTTCTCAAAGAACAAATTTTAGAAATTTGAATAATCTACTTCTGTCTAGGCAATCTGAATTAAGCTCTATTAGAAATTTTTGACACTCTCATAAAATGTGGGACTTACTAAGATCTATTCCATCTCAAAAAATGATAATTAACAAATACCCATAAACAAAAAATCTGGTAAGGGATTATCAATTCATAATCAATTCATAACAACCGAATCCCTGTGACCCAGAGAAAATGACTGACTTAAACATCAAATGAATGCTAAAATAGTGAAATTTATTTTTCTGATCCTTAGAAATGTTTACCTAAAAAAAAAAAAAAAAATTAACTATTTACCATTTGAAATTGAGCTATTCTACTTAATACCTGTATGTTTATGGTACTCTAAGTAATACAGAAAAGAAAGAGAGAGAGAGAGAGAGAGAGAGAGAGAGAGAGAGAGAGAGAGAGAGAGAGAGAGAGAGAGAGAGAGAGAGAGAGAGAGAAGAGAGAAGAAAGAGAGAAAGAAAGAAAGAAAGAAAGAAAGAAAGAAAGAAAGAAAGAAAGAAAGAAAGAAAGAAAGAAAGAAAGAAAGAAAGAAAGAAAGAAAGAAAGAAAGAAAGAAAGAAAGAAAGAAAGAAAGAAAGAAAGAAAGAAAGAAAGAAAGAAAGAAAGAAAGAAAGAAAGAAAGAAAGAAAGAAAAAGGGAATTGCTATAATATAGAGCAAGAGACGGAGAAGGGAATGTGAGTGTGTACCTACATGTATTGTATATAGAATGTGTGTATAAATATATATATATATATATGTGTGTGTGTGTGTATGTATATGTGTGTGTGTATATATATATATACACACACACATATACATACACACACACATACACACATACATACATACACACACACACATATACACACAAAGAGAGAGACAGAGTCGAGAGAAAGAGAAGAGAAAGAAGAAGGGATCAGAATAGAAACTGTGAATTATTCACTGGTCAAGGTAGGAAACAACTACCTTAAATGGTCAATATTTCTGGTAGTATTTTTAAATATGAATTATGGTTTTTCTTAAATGTTTAAATGATTTGTTGCCAGGCCTTGGGAAGGAATAAATATTTTTTTAGAAGAACTCTTCTGGAATTGTCTGCAAAACAGGTATAATCTTTTGAATATCTTCAATCATTAAAAAAAAATTTTAAGTTCTTTGTAAACTTTAAAATACTACCAAAAAAAAAAAAAAAAAAAAAGGAATTAGCATCTTCAATATCATCATTCTCTGAAAACAGATAGCCAAAAGACATTCATTGCCAAATATAAGCAGGAGAGTAGGTAATCAAATTAAGTAATACTATTTTTGGTAAAAGCACAAACAATATATGAGCAGACTGAAATTTTTTTCTGTGATTTATAAACTGACTCAGTAGACGATTCTAAAAGAGTCCAAAATCCTGGCGTAATGACAGCAACAATGTAATCTAGAGTGACAACACTGAAGAACAATACTAATTTGGATTTTTAAATTCTAGTACATATGTTACCCTGAATACTTCTGTTACTTTGTAATCTAATTTCATAAATGTATTCTTGCCTGGAGAGCCTGGGTATCTACCTCCCAAGTGTTTAGCAATAGTCACTGGTCCATAACATTCAATAAACAAATGAAGCATTAATTTTTTGATTATTCTTGGATCTAAGAGAAACTTATTTGTCATAAATGGGAAAATTAACAAAGAATCCTTAACAATATCAGAAATATTTCAGTTTAACTCCTTTCCCAATATTGGCTGACATTTATAAAGCACCTTTAAGGTTTGCAAGGTATGTTATATTTGATCTGGTAATACAGATATTATTATTGTTTCAGAGGAGCTATGTGATTTGTCCATAATCCCACAGGAAATACTTGTCATATGTAGGATTTGAACTCAAGTCATTGCAGATTTTAAATCTAGAACTCTTCCCACTATTACTGCAGTACTTGCTTTTAGTTACCTGTCACACTTCCCATGAAGAGAAAAATCTGTCCATGCTCCCAAAGTTGTAAGGGAAACACTTCAACTCATAAAAGATAAAAATCACTTCCCACATTTTCAATATAAAACTAGTTGTACTACTGAGGGGGGTAGGGAGACCAGAAACAAAGAAAACCTTCAAGCTTCAAAGCAAAATAAAACCTGGAAGGGTACTTAAATTAATGATGAAACCATCTATTGTCTTTAATACTGTCATTTAATTAAATATTCAAGAGTACTAAAAAAGAAAAATTACTTATCTGATAGCCCAGTTTTCTATCATTCTCATTTATCCTAAATACCACATGACTAGCAATAAGCAAAAAGACATTTTCCTGTCAAGAAAACCTTTCTACAAAGCAAATGCTTTTTATGCCACAATGGAGATATGGAGTCCCTTCTAGATTTTCCAGTCCTACACTAGAGCAAAATGTCTTAGAATTGCATCTAAATTAAAGTTATTAGCTTAAGAGACTCTATCTAATCTTCCTAGAGTTGACAATAGCTTTAAAACAGATTAGAAACAGAAATATAGAGAAGTTTGGGAGAAAATCATGTCACTACCTTCAAAGCTTCGATATACAATTCAAGAAAAAATGTGTTAATTATGTACTATGTGATGATCTTGTGCCAGATACCTCAGAGTTCTTAACAGGTTAAGAGAACATGATGTATATTCTGGCATGTGTCCTCGACTTTGGCAAAAGTTGAATTTAAAGAGCTGAAAAGTAAGGATAGTAGGCTTTAATAGCCTATCCCTTTTTACAAGGCAAATCAGCTCTGATGACCAAAAAATAAATTAATATGATAAGGAAGAAAAGAAAGCATTAAATACAAAGTGGTTAAGTAAAAATCTAATCAAATGACCATACAAGAAACTGAACTAGGGATAATAAAACAGAGAATGAATGTAAAAGAGTGATATAGATCTGTAATATGTCTAGGCTGTTAAAATCTAAAAAAATCTTAAATTTGTGCTTAATGCTAAGGGAAGCAAAAACAGTGCTTTATTGCTAGTCTAGGATAAGAGAAAGATCAAGAAAGCAGACCACTTTGGATGAATAAAATGGCAAATAATTAAGGAGACAAAATAGACCTTTTTCAAACTTCTATTTTCTTTCTATTTTCTTTATCAAGTTAATGACTATCAAAATGAGATACAAAAGTTAAGAGGAAATTAAAACTAAGGGTTTATTAGAAAATACTAAGAGAACATCTAAGTACTTTCAATAACTTTCAGTAATTAGGCTCAGAAAAATTATATTCTGGGAAGTTAAAAGAACTTATGGATGTGGTTGCTTAATTGATGGTTTTTAAAGAATCATAGAGAAGTAAAGGTGTTAGAGCCTAGAAGACAGGAAAATAATATCCCAATTTTCAAGGAGGGAAGACAGATGTTTTTTTTAAATAATAAAATAAAGCTTCCTTTCAATTCCTGAATAAAATCTATAATATTTTATAAATAAAATGTTTTGTGAGCACTTAGAAAACTAAACAATATAATCACTGAGACAGCATTGGATCACAAAAATTTAATGATACAAACTCTGGTCATATAATCCCTATGGAGGTCAAAAACTTAAAAAAAAAAAAAAAAAAAAAAAAAGGCCAACATGTAACAAAATATTCATAGCAACATGCAGTAGTAGTAAAGAGCTAAAAACAAAACAAAACAAAAAACCAGTTATCTGATAATTTGGAAATGACTGAAAAATAGCTGCATAGTAAGAAAAAATTAATATGAGGAATTTAGGGAAACATGGGAAGGTTTGTAAGAACCGATGCAGAGTAAAATAAGAACCCAAAAAGCAAAATAAAATAAGCTATACAATGAAAATGAATAGATCACTAAAAGGAAGTTAAGTTCTGAATAACTGAAAAACAAATGAAAGTACTAGAAAAGATAATAAAATATAACTTCTCCCTGTACAGTGATTTTGAGGGACTTCTAAAACAAAATATTATATGCTCTGTGACATATGGTCAACATATAGGATAGTTTTGACTTTTTTTTTTTGTCATAAAGAAGGGTTCAATGGGGATACAAGGGACTGAAATGATTATGATGCAATGACAAAAGGCATCAAAATGAAATACTTTTTTAAAATGAAGTCATGCAAGACTAATCTCATCTCTCTGTCTCTTTTTTTTTTTTTTTTTTTTTTTTTCCTGACAGAATAACTATACCAGTGGGAAGAAAGTGGCAAGGCAGACAGAGCATCTTCAAATCAGAAAGATTTTGGTTCAAGTTCTTTCTCCAATACATACTACTTGTTTTTTGGGGGGTTGAATAGGTGCTCAATACTGCTCTTTGAGGGAAATATAACTATCTCTTGGAACCATATTTAATTGTTCAAAAGTTGATGGTACTTTTGGGGATTATACTGTTCTTATAGTGGAATAAGACACAAAACTAGATGATAGCATTTATTGTGTGCATTTTCTGCCAAGAAGCCAAAATATATGCTTTCCTTGAGACTTGGGTATAAGTCATGTTATTTATCAGTTGGCAGAATTTATACAGTTTATACTTATTTAGTTTCTTTTCATTGTTCATCTGATTCTTTTTTTATGTTTGAAATTCAATATTTCCATGCAACTCTGGTCTCATTAACAGGAATATTTAGAATAGTCTTTCACTAAAGATACATTCTATTCTCCTCTCCTCCCAACCTTTTTCCCCTTGCATTATATATTTTTTGTTACATAAGTTCCAAAGGCAAGGTACTCTAGAGGGGAGAGTAATAAGGTAGGTGACCTTGCACAGCCTCCTCACTTAAATCCAATTCCCTTTCACTAACATGTCATGGCATCACCCCTGATATCATGGTCTTCTTCGAGAACAAAGGACAAACAACAATTACCTATGTGCTTCTGGGCAAATCACTTAATCTCTAAGTCCCAAAAGCAACCCTCTAAGACCTAAGTGGTATAACACTGCTAATCTACACAGGTAGAAGAAATTTCTCACTGGTAATTCCCTATATCAGTGAAATCTCAGAGATCTGAGGGGACTGGAAGAGAAGGAAGACTCATTCACAGCCTTCCCCTAATCTATCCAAAACAATAAAATTTGTTTGGAAAATCTTAATGATAAAACAAACCATCACTACCACTGGCTCACATTTATTTTATGTTTTAAAAGGTACTATTTTCACAAAAACTTTTTGAGGTGGATAGTGCAAATATTATATTGCTACTTTAGTAATACAGGAACTAGGGCTGAAAAAGATAAATGTATTTGCCCATAAGGTAAACACATAACATACAGTTTTTGGCAAGGCATTTGACAAAACTTGCTTGTGATATTCTTGTGCAAAGTAAAAAGATATAGCTAGGTAATAAAATTATTAGATGGATCTCTAATTGGCTGAATGACCAACTGGGCCCAAAAAGTGCTGATTAACAGAATGATGTGATCTTAGAGGAAATTTCTAGTAGAGTGACAAAGGGCACGGTCTTTGGCCCTATGTAGAAGACTTATCAAATTGATAAAGGATATGAAGCAGAAAAAAATGAGCTAACATACTAAATAACAGAATCATTATATATATAAAAAAACTGACAGGCTAGATTCAACCAACTCTTCTAGTAAAATACAATTTAATATGAATAAAATTAAGACCTGGACTTGGGCTCAAAAAAATAAATTGTGTAAGTACAGCATGGAAAATTAAAAATGAGTTACCAGTATAACATGTGAAATGACAATAATACCAAATAAAGGACACTTAAACTATATTAGCAGAAGACAGATGATTGTTCCACAGTACTGTGCCCTGATGAGGACATGTCAGTAGAATTCTGGGAACACCCTGGGAGTCAGGGGTGCAATAGCAATATTAATGGCCCAATGGAACACTAAAATGGCAAGAAAACTCTTAAATATAACATTTCTAGAGTTAGTTGAAAGAAACAGGGAATCTAACGTAAAAAATAAAAAGTTTAATTATTCAGGTAACAGGTCTTTATAAAAGTAGTCTTCAACTAAATAAATGAGGGACATATAGAAAGGGAATTAAGTACATGTTCTTAGCCCCAGGATCAAAAAGAACATTTCAGTCAATTTAAGTGAAAAATTTCTAATAATCAGATCTGATTTATATTGTGAATTCATTTTCATCAAATGGTGAAACAAAAATTAAATGACCATGAAGAGATGTCACCAAGAAGATAGCTATACTTTTGAGTGGATTCAAAATTATGAAAAAGACTAAAATTTGCTCAACATACTATTTAATAATTATAAGACAGAAGTATGCAACACACCTTAGAAAGATTTCTATCAAAGAATTAAAAAAAAGTTTCATCACTTAAAAGGAAAATTTTTATTTGAAATATTCACATATTTATTTGGAATATTGGAATATCTCCATCCTCCCACAACATAAAATAAACGAGGACTTATTGTATATATTTACTGTATGAAATAACAGTAGGTAAGATACACTTCAATGCATTTCTATATTTGACAAATTATAAAATTTTTATATTGAAAATATGAAGAAATTTTCAACCCATCACATGTATTTTGTACTAAATAAACTCATATTTATTTCACTCAAAATAAAATAGCAATACATACCTTGGAGAAATTTCTTTGGCAGGTAAATCTGGTACTTGGCTTTTAAAAAGTATGCCTGGTAAAAAAAAAAAAAAAACTTTTTTAAAGAAATTAACATTTCACCAACAAGTTATTATTCTACAAAAGCAAAATTAAAATATGTGAAATTATACAGAATAAATTTTCAAAGCTGAAGACCCTAGTAAAGAATGTAAAATTTAAATGTACATAATATGGCACAATAACTCTTGAGTTCCTAAAAGTTAGGTCAGTGATACATAATCTCTGGCATTTTCTATCACGTTTTCAGCACAGGCCAGAGATGAATGTTTGTATGTGACTTCAGCTCAGGCTAGCTGAATGTGGAAAGGCTGGAACACCAGGATACTGGCAAATTGATGTTTTTCTTCTGGTATAGAAGCTTATGAAGACAATTTCTCAAAGGTATAGAAGATCTGTATGATCTGAATTGGTGAAGGGAGTAACCACACTAATATAACCTGAAAGTATTTATTTATATGTGAACCACAAAAATTAAAACCAATTATTTCTAAAATGACAAGCAAAAAAAAAAGGTCCACCATGTCAGAATTTCAACAACTTTTAATGTATCTTAGGAGTGTTTCTGTTTTTATGGTTCCTAAAACCTCTACTTTTGTCAAAGACAATAAGGTCTGAGCAAGAAAAATAAAGTGAATATAGAAAAGATATGTCTAGTACAGGGAAGATGGTTCAAAGTTGAAGGATAAGAAAGAGAAGGTAATATTACTTAGCTTCTATTTTGCTCTTAGAAAAGAAGCTTATCTTCAAATCGAAAAAAAAAACCACATCATTATAAAACATACTATTAAAATATATAGTTCAGCATAAGTGAGGAGAAAGTAAGTAAACACTGTGAAATACTAGTGAGTTAATGGTATTAATTCAAATAAGAACAAGCTGCTGGTGGTATTATAAAAGGGTTTTTTATATGGATCACAGTTTTTATCATTTATCAATCTAAAGTTCTAGGATTCCTATTTTTGAAAAATGCATACGGGATGGTATTAATTTTTAAATGACTAAAATATCAAGACAAACTTGGTTCAAACGGAGTCCACAGAAATAACATTTTGCATAATCTTCTTTGTGAAGACTTACCATTTAAAAGTTTCTTCTCATGATTCTCTATAAGAAAATGCAAAAGAAAAATACATTTTTAATGGATCCTATATTATGCAAAAATGAGCAAATGTCAATACAGGAGAACAAGGGGCAGCTAGGTGGCAGCTAGGTTGGATAGAGTACCAACCCTGAAGTCAGGAGAATCTGAGCTCAAATTTGAATTCAGATACTTAACACTTCCTAGGTAGTATTGTATGTGACCTTAAGTGACTAAGGCAAGTCATTCAGCCACATTGCCTCAGCAAAAAAAAAAAAAAAATAATAATAATAATAATAATAATAATAATAAATTGTAGACCAGGAAAGGAATGGACATGCTTTAAAAGCAAATCTGAATCAAAACAAATTTATAAGAATCAAATAAGTCAGCTCACAAAAGAAATTCATTGTATCCAATAATTAGCATTGATCTAAGAACTTAGTTGTTCTTTCAAAGCAGGCTTATAGAATAAAAGATTTTTTTAAAAAGGACTAGAAAGGTCATCTAGTTAATCCTCTCATTTGCATGTGGGAAAACCTCAAGTGACTAGTCCAATGTCACAATGATACTAAAGAGCAAAGCTAAATTTTGTGCCTATATGCCCTGACTTCAAATTCAGCACACTGTCCAAGACACCACACATTCTGTGTTTCTTAAATATCCAAACTGTCCATTGAAACCTAACATATCCATATTAGAAAATGCTCCAAATTCATAATGGGGTAAGGCAAATTAAAGCAATTCTGAAATTACACCTCATACCTTATCAGTAGCAAAGAAAACTAAAAAGGAAAATAATATAATCTGGGGAGGTTATGAGAAAACAGAAATACTGCTAGTGGATCTGTGAATGTGTACAAAATTCTAAAATGTAATTCATCACCACATATAAAAAAGTTATTAAAGAGTGCATAGCCATACCAAAAGAGATCAAAGAAATAGGAAAAGATGTGCTTACTTTGGCAGCATATATAGAAATAGGAAAAAATTCTAAAAATATTTATAAAAGCTTTCTTTATGACAAGAAAAAAAATTGGAAATTAAGAGAATGTGTCAAACAAATTGCTTTAAACCAAAAATTCTTTAAAACCAAATCTGAATCAAAACAAATTTATAAGAATTAACTTGTCAGGTAGCAAAAGAAATTCATTCTACCTAATAATTAACTGGAATAATTAGGTTACAGCTGAATAAGCTATAGAGTTTAAATGTGATAAAATCCTACTATGTTATAAGAAATGAGAAATACATCATTTTGAAAAGACCATAGAAGGATTTATATGAACTGACAGAACAATTTCTATTTTAACTTAAGTATAAAAATTGAATTAATTTTGAGGACCTTTATAAATTGATGAAGAATGAAATGAGCAGAACCAGGGGAACGATTTAAAAATATTAACACAGTAAAAAGAAAAAACAATCCCTGAACTTTTAAAGCTGTAAGAAGTATGATCAATATTACAACTCTATATGATTTCAGAGAACTGGTAAAACACGCTTTCTATAGCAGAGAGAGAGAATGAATTTCAAATGCAGAATAGGACATTCCTATGTACATATACATATTAATATATACATGGGAAATTGCTTTTGCTTGATTATATTAGAAGAAAAAATTTTTCATTGCGTGGCTAGAAGGAAGATAAAATACATTTCTCTTAATTTGGTGGTTTTTAGTTGTTTTTTTAAAGAGAGCTAGGTAATACGGAATGTTTCATATACTTCCAGATGAAGTTACCATATTTTTAGTTCTCCATTTTTTACTTTGTTAAAAGAGATTTCTCATGAAGTGAGAGTAATCTATATATAAAGGTGTATAATGTAAAAAACAAAATTCATCAAATAAAACAAACCAAAAAAATGAAATGTTAACAGGATGATCAACTTGATCTAAAGTAATTCAAAAGTATTAATGAAGGGCTACTTTGATTCCTTCTCTGAATTCAAGACACTCCTTAACTTCAACTAAAGACTAATAATATAATGATATTGGCATATGTTATAAACATAATCCTAATATGAAGAGCTATTAAATAAAATTTTATAAAAGCAAATTGTGCCCCATTATAATATTCTATAATTGGAAATTGCTCCTAAATATCATGTAATGACAATTATATAGGTCTTAATAAAATCAAGGGGACTTAAACCACTTCCAGCTAAAATAATAATAATAATAATAATAATAATAGATAATAGATAATATTTACATGGCTTTTAAGGTTTACAAAGCTCTTTACATCTGCTATCTCATTTGATTGTCAAAAGAGCCCTGTTGTGTAGATGCTACTATCTATATTTTAAAGATGAAAAAACTAAGACAGAAGGAGTTTGCCTTGCTCAGATTCACATAGCTATTTAAAGAGATGAGGCAGAATTCCAAATTAGTTCCTCCTTATTCCAAGATCAGCACTCTTTCCAATATGTTACCTATTGACAATAGTTCTAATTCTAGGTAAAATATAACCCTAATTACAGATAAAACTTTAATGTGAGTCTATCCACAATTATCACCTTTTAAGTTAGCAAAGTATAAATTAGTGATTTGCCACTGCTTAATATTGAATATAAATCATGCTACTGACTATAAATCATGATTAGTTTCAAGCATTATATAAATGCGAACTATTATTATTGATTCAAGTTCAAAAGAACAGACTGATTCACTAATCAAATGCATTATCTTAATTCAATATTTATTAAATAACTCCTTTGCACAAAGTACTCTGCAAAATGCTTAGTGAAATAGAAAGTTTAAATAAGCCATGTTCCCTGCTCTTTACAGTATAGTTGGGGGAGGGGGAGAGGAAAGGGAAGAGTAGATGGCACACATACAAATAACAAGAATATTTAATAATATATAATAAGTACATAAGAAACAAGTGAAATGCTATATTGGGTATTTAAAAAAAGTGAAAAGGACATTACTAAGAAGGAAACTGGGCTCCAATCACCAGAAAATAATAAAAAGGGGGAAGACTGCTACAGTAAAAGATTTCTAGGAAGAAAGGACAGGTAGTGAGCCACAGAATGAAGGGCATATGACCCAGTTCTGTTGGATTAGAAAGTAAACAGAAGGGAATAACATGAGATCAGTATGAAAAGCAATTAAGAGTTCAAATTGTAAAAGATCTTAAATGTTAGGCAAAAGAGTTGGGCCTTTATTTAGTATAGGATATGAGGCACTGTGCTCTATAGACTCCATGGGCGGTGAGGTCACAGGCTCATAATTTATACATGGAAAACACATTGATAATCTTAGCCAACTCAGTCATTTTACAGATGAGGAAATGGAAAGCCAGGGAAAGTGAGGTATTTGTTCAAGGATTCATCATAAATTAATGGATTTGCAACCTTCACATTGTCAGTGTTTCCTCACTGAGGCAGATTACAACCTGTCTGTCACTGTACATCTAGTACAATTCTATTTTTTTTTTTATTTAAAAGATATATGCATGGGTAATTTTACAGCACTGACAATTGCCAGGCCTTTTGTTCCATTTTTTCCCCTCCTTCCCTCCACCCCACTCCCTCAGATGGCAGGTTGACCAATACATGTTAAATATTTTAAAGTATAAATTAAATACAATATATGTATACATGTCCAAACAGTTATTTTGCTATACAAAAAGAATCGGACTTTGAAAGAATGTACAATTAGCCTGTGAAGGAAATCAAAAATGCAGGTGGACAAAAATAGGGGTATTGGGAATTCTATATAGTGGTTCACAGTCATCTCCCAGAGTTCTTTCGCTTGGTGTAACTGGTTCAGAGCATTACTGCTCTATTGGAACTGATTTGATTCATCTCATTGTTGAAGATGGCCACATCCATCAGAATTGATCATCTTATAGTATTGTTGTTGAAGTATATAATGATCACCTGGTCCTGCTCATTTCACTCAGCATCGGTTTATGTAAGTCTCTCCAGGCCTTTCTGAAATCATCCTGCTGGTCATTTCTTACAGAACAATAATATTCCATAATATTCACATACCACAATTTATTCAGCCATTCTCCAATTGATGGGCATCCACTCAATTTCCAGTTTCTGGCCACTACAAAGAGGGCTGCCACAAACATTCTTGCACATACAGGTCCCTTTCTCTTCTTTAAGATCTTTTTGGGATATAAGCCCAGTAGTAACACCGCTGGATCAAAGGGTATGCACAGTTTGATAACTTTTTGAGCATAGTTTCAAATCATTCTCCAGAATGGCTGGATCTAGTACAAATCTCAACCAATTCTCATCAATTCACCATTGGGAACTACAAAAAACAAAGCTCTCCCTCCTTCTCTTTGAGAGAGAGAGAGAGCAACTGCTATAGGTAAGTTAGGAATGGGAACTGGATATGTGATTTCATTGGAAAAGAAACTACTGGATGAGTACAACAAATACAGATTGGTACTTTCTATGTAATTTAAGAGTATCCAACTTAACTGAAGAAAGACTTTACTAAATCATTATTGGGAGGAGGGAATTTATACTAGGATACACTAGGATTAAAAAAACAAAACATGACAGTTATGAGAAATCTTATTTAGCAAAAGCCAACAGTTCTTCAAAACTAAATGTATATTTGAGACAAGGAAGAAGAAAATCAAAAAGGGCAGCAAGATGTTCAATCATGGAAGACTAAAGGGAGTAGTGAAATCAGAAGGAGGATCAAAAAACGATCATGATGAGTAGGAGAGCAACAAGCATGTCTTGGTCATTTATGAATTTAAGGTTCCCATGATCTTAACTGTTTAAGGAACTCGGTGGAAAAGGGCAGAGACAATTTATTGTAAAACAACTTGTGTGTGTGTGTGTGTGTGTGTGTGTGTGCATACATATATTTAACATTAACAAAACAAAAGCTCTTACAAGTTTAGACACAAAAAGTTAATTAAAAATTATTTCAGGAAAAGCATCATGATCTTTAAAAAAGATGTTTCAAAAAAAAAAAAAAAAAAAAAAGCAATCTTTATTATCAACCAGTGGATAAAAATTTAGTAATTTCAAGTGAAATTCACTTGATTGTATGATTACTGCTATATCAGCTTAGTTACTCTCCTCTAGCTTGGCTTATATGTCTTTGCTATTGCAGTTGTGATCATTCACGATTATTTAACATCAACTAACAACTAGAGAAATCTATTTTCAGTATAGAATATAGTCAATATCTATAGAGTATATTTCTCATGCAAAGCATTCTGTTTCTATCTAAAAAGGTCATATGAACTGAAAAGTCATTTTAATGCAATTAGCTTTTGGAGAAAAAAAAAGCATGATTTCTTGTTTTTAGCTGCACATTTATGTATTTATGTGACTAGCAAAAGTTGCTGAATATCCAAATGACAGAACTTTTTTTTTTTTTTTTTTTTTTTTAAAGAAAAGTACTCCTGGTAATGAATCTTTTATTAATTTTCTAAAATTTTTCTGGATTATTTCTGTACCTGGTGCATCCTAGAGGTTTCAATTAATCATCATGCCAGATATAATGCTAAACAGTGGGGATACAAATAAAAAGTGAAAATAGTCCTTACCTTCAAAGAGTTTACATTCTAATAAGGAAGACCAATCAATCAATCAAAATTAATTAAGCATCTACTAGGTATTAGGCGCTCCGCTAAATGCTGCAGGTTCCAAAAAAGGAGCAAAAGACATTTCCTACCCTCATGTTCATACATAAATATATACAAAATAGGTAACAAAGTAACTTTAGAGGACAGCCCTTAAAAGACCTCCTAAAGAAGTCAGTGCTTGAGCCAAGTTCTAGAAGCAGCACTGAATTCTAGGAAATGAAAGCCCAAGTGATTATTCCAAGAATGGGTGCTAAGCTGGGTAAAGACACAGGTCAAGATCTTAAACAAGAATGATTGTTTAGTCTGCCATGCCTCCTCTTTAAGAGTTGGAACTCGGAGCAGTCAATGAACAGAAACAAGCTTTTCTTGTTTTATTCATCAAGTCAGATTTATTATAGAACATATTTTATACAAATATTTAGAATCAATACTTATATTCAAGCAAAGAATTTAATGAAGTAGCCATTATGAGGAATAATAGTTAAGAAAACAAATGAGCCTCCTACCTCCATTCCATAAAAGAACCAAGCAAGGTCAAGGGCTTTTTATAATTCATTAAAAATCATTTTATATAGTCTTATTTCAAAAAGAAAAAAGTATCATAAAAATAAACATTCCTTTCTCTATCTCTATGCATTCAACTAAGTGGAATTAAGGTTTATGGAAGGTGGGGGAGCCATGCCACCGTTTTAAAATCAGCTTTTCCTACCCTTGTCCATCCCTGACATAGTGAGAAAGAGAATCAAATGGTTTTGTGAAGTTGCTGGAGAGGGAATGTTCAAGAGTTTTCTGTCTATGTACCAAATAGAGACAGAAAGAAGAAAACTTTTTGATATAACTTCCAAATGGATACTTAAGAAAGACACCACTATTCCCATATTAGGAAAAATAAATTATTTCTCCTTTAAGAAACATAAAGGCAATTATAACAACACAATACTGTTTTGCTAATAGAATAGTGAAATTTTAGAATTACTATATTTTTGTCTCATTTAAACTCCATTTCTACTTGCAGCTAGCACAATGCTCTACAAACAGAAGGCATTTGTTGGATGTAAATATGACAAGCAAACACTAAAAATAATGTAATTACTACAAAAGTAAAATAAATCTTCTTTCTATCTAGACTAATATCAAAAATCTCAACAATGAGCTTTCCCTCTAGAAGTGGTCAAAATATAAAAATACAAAATGGCTTAAGAGAAACATTCAAGTATTTTTCACCCTAAGTTAGTAAAAGTAAAAAAAAAAAAAAAAAAAGATATCACTGTTACTTTGGTAGTAAAAGTGAAAATAAAAATAAAGATTTTTTTTTGTAGGGCACTTCAATTCCAAAACTTCAACGAATATTTAACACCACATACCTTTAGCAACAACAACAGGCTTGACAGCCATTCTTCCGACAAGACATTCCTTCAGCATAGATTCATAATTGACCCAACGATGTACCTGAAGAGGGAAAGAATCAATACAAATAAAACATAAGAATCCATTTTAAGTGAGAGTACTGTCTAATATAGCCAAGCAACTAAGAATTTCCACCAAATAATTTAAACACTAATTCTATTAAAGAGAATGAATGGAGGGGAACAAAAGATGAGTAAAAAGACAAAAGATTTTTATTTGCGAATAATATTTTTCTAGAATAGCACTGAAAATAATATTTTATGCATACTTAAAATTTTATAACAGCCAAGCATATAAATTTAGCCTTCTGAATTATATATATATATTTTTTTAAAGATCAAGTCCAACCACTTTACAGTTCTCCATAAATGAATCTATACATTCCAGAACAGGAAACAAATTTGATGTGGATATAGATTTCGTTACCAAAACAAAATATAAGAAAACTATTTCCTAGGATTAAAGTAAAACTTTAATAGAATTGATTAATCAATTAAAGGCTTCCTTTCACTAAAGATGAAATGGAGATCTATGAAACTTAACAAAATACCTTTTTTCTAGTTTTCTCAAAGACTATCTCCAAGAAAATTCTAATCAGCACATGTATGTGTGACGTGCAATTATCTACTTTAACCATCATGATGATAAAACTGGGCATAATTTTTGATGAGATAAAATTAAAAGTTCATAAAGATGAAAAAATTAGAGGTTTAAGAGCTAAGAATACTAAGGTAGTGTTAAAATTAGAAAGAATTAAAAAACTAACACGCAGATTTGAAATCTACAACATAGATAACAACAACAAAGCAATTACTCATCTTTAACACTTAAATAAATGACCCAATATTACAACAACTGTTTACTCAAGATTATCTGTTCTGGACTATATAATTAGCAATTAAGGTGATCTCTGTGATGAGTTTTGCTTTTATCTTTGTTTGTTTTCATCCTAAGGACTGGCCTTTAGTTCTCTTAAAGATGGTTACATGTCAACCTATGTTTTGATTACTAATTTTATAAACTGAGTACTATCAAACTGTAAAATCCAAAGAGTTACTTATACATTACCCTAAAGTTCTGAAGTGATTTAAAGAAGCAAAGAGCTTCATACAGGTATAAGAATATAGAAAAGTATGATGATGATGATGATGAATGAAATTGATGAATAATTTAAACCTTAATAGCCTTTTAGTCAAGTAGAAAACAGTAGCCTGGCAAAGGAAGATATGATTTGAATTGTAGTGATTACATTATTATAATAGCAATTGCAAAACAACTAGATTGAGCTTCCTCAATCTAGTAGGGTTCAAAGATACAAACATCTTATAGTGTTAGGGTATAAGACTATTTTGTTGTGCTTTAGCATTTCTGGATTATTCTATAACACTCTATCTGTAGAAAATATGAGCAATATGTCCTCTTTTTTTTTCCTTTTCTTTTTTTTGCTGAGGCAATTGGGGTTAAGTGACTTATCCAGGATTACACAGATAGGAAGTGTTAAGTGTCTGAGGCCAGATTTGAACTGAGATCCTCCTGACTTCAGGAGCCATGTCTTAAAAGTGTACAGTAAGAGGCTCAAAGAAACAAAGTAAGCTATCCATACAAATCCTTCAAATTCTCAGCAATGTTTCCCCAAACCTCTTACTTGGTTGCCTCCCTAGCTATCAACAAGTCAAATGTCACCTGGAAACATTCCTAATAAGTCCATAAGAGTTTTTCTCAAGAGAATGGAATCAAGATTAATGTGCAGCTGTGGTTTCTCTTCAGTCTAAGAAGGATATTAATAATTCCCGGACCCAGGATTTGTCGGAGATCAAAAGGGGTCCTGCCAGCCAGTCAATAAACAACATCCTCTAGCTGTAATGAAATTTTTAAATGAAAAATAATCTCAGTTATCCAAATATATAACAAACTAAAAAACAAAAAGGGGTAAAACCAGAAAATTCTATCCCCAAAGTAATTATAAAGATTTCTCTCTCTAAATTTAAATGTTTTTCTAAAAATGGTCAAAGTCAACAAAATGTCACTAAAGATCAACCACTACCAAACAGTAATTAGGTTAATTACATAAAGCCAGGATATATTTGGTTGACTGGCCCCAAAGAAACAAGCAAAATATAAATCCTAATTATAATAGCAAAAGAAAATAATGGAGGAAAAGTAGATAAACTAAAAACAAAAACAAAACAAAACAAAAAAAAAATGCAAAATCCTTTAAAAATCAATTCAGCTATCTCTTTTCAGCTATTAAGAAAGCACTGTAACAAAGATTAATCACTACTACCACAAAAGTTAAGGTAAGAAAAGCAACTTTCCATAAAAAATGTGTTTTCTTCCAAAAACTGGACCACAGAATTTAATAGTAGAAGGGAAGATAGGGAATCATTAAGTTTCAAAAAGCCATTTCATCATACTGATATTAACTGACCTCAAGACCTTAAAATAGCCTGATTTGTTTTTCAATGCATACACCTCTCCCAGGGTTATTCTTTGCTCTCTATATGGACTAGTCAAAATAGTTTACAAAAGAGTATTTTAATTATTTTTTGAGGTATTCAGACAGAATTCTATTTCTCTCAAAAATACTTTTAAATTTTCTACTATGTATTCAGCCTCACTGACTCCAAATTTAAGAGTCCTCTTCAATCACAATATTCCATTACTTTTAGTATCTTACCTGATCAAAAAGGTCTGTGCCATCTGAGCCTGCTGCTCTCATCAGTTCATCCTCTCCACCTGGGTGATATTCCATATATGGACTAACATTATAAACAAGTCCTGCATTAAACAAAAAGAAATAATATCATAAATCAACTGCTTTAAAAGATAATAAGATAAGGTATTTTGAAAATACAGAATTTATCATCTTAATAAATTTAAGAGGATATTTGATGAAAAATGTCTACTTCTAGTTTTTTAATAAGTATATTGATTCCAATATTTGAAAGACATTTGAAAGAGAAATGAACAATGAGCAATATAGTACATTACTACTCACTCTTCATCTTTTGCCATCTTGCTAAGGATAGTAATAAGAACTAAACTCTCTTCCTTAAGTTTATGACAGTACTGCAGCTACAAGGTTCTGTCCTCAGTCTTCTTTCCTTCTCTCTCTACACTCTCACTAATTTCACAGCTAAAATTGTGGAAGCTGTGAAGTTAATGATGACTCTTATCTATAGGTCCAGTCCTAGTATCTCCTGTGAAATGTAGCATCATATCACCAATTTCTATTGGATATTTCAAATTGGATATTAACTCAATATGGCCAAAACTTATCTCATTAGTTTTCTCTCCAAATCCTATCATCTTCCAAATTTCTCTTTTCCTATGTAACCTTGACATTACCTTTGATTTCTTACTCTCCTTTAATGTATATATTCAATCAGTAGCTAAACTTCAGTTTCTACCTCCAAAACATCTCTTAAATCCATCCATTTTTTTCTACCCAGACACTTTATACTTCAGGTCTTCAAAATCTCTTGCCTAGATTATTGCACTATCTTCCTAATTGGTTTTCCTGTCTCAGGTCTTCAGATCAATTTTCTTTATGTTGTATATAAGTATTTATGTATTCTTTTTCTTCCTCATCAGAAGCAAGCTCCTTGTGAGAAGTGATTGATTCTTTGTACTTGTATTCTGAGACTAACAAGATGCCTAGGCACAAAATAGATGCTTAATTTGTATTAATTAATAAATATAATTAAATTATTGATTTCATTGGTATTACAAGATATACTAATAGTGCAATGGGGAAAATGAGTTATTTCCCAAAACAGTGTGAAACCCTTCTCTCAGAGAGGAAGAACAAAGTCCTTCAGCACATCACCAGCATTAAGCAAGAAGTTTACCTCATACCACTACCTCTTCCTTTCCAGGAAAATTTCATTGAATTTGATTATCTATATTCAAACTGTTTATTTCTCCTCAAAGAGAAATAAACTAACTCACTGCCATGTAATCATAACAAAGAAACTTGGCCCTGGGACAAAGTTTAAAAAAAAAAAATCTTTCTTTCTCTCCTCTTTAGGATGAGAAGGGGGAACTCTGAGTCTCCTAATTAAACCTAACCTATGTTGATGTACAGCATTGTATACATTGTCAAATGTGATGATTGTTATATGGTTAATTTTGTTAAAATTGTTTTACTTGATTATGAGGGAAGGCTTGGAGTTTCATGATTTGGACATGATTTGTCACTCAAAATATGTAATGAATCTTCCCACAGCCTTTTGGGTTAATCACAATTTTGATCCTTTTTGATTGTTCCATGCTATCTTCAACATGGACCTCTTTCCTGTATACTGGATTTAGTCCAATTGTTCTTTCTATTTTAGTTTTCTTTACTGCTCCTGGCTCTTCACAAGTTATTTCTGTAGGCATATTACATATTACTGTTTTTCATGTTCTAGTTAGTCAAGCCAAACTGATCTCCATTCCTCAAATGTGATATTCCACCTCTGATTCTTGTGTCTTTGAACAGGTTAGATGGCTCTCCAGATCTAAAATATACTTTCTTCTCAAATCCAACTCTTAGTATCCCTCAAAAGTTCAATTCAAATGCTACTTTCCACCTAAGTCTTTCCCAATTCCCATCCCAGCTGCTAATTCTTTCCTCAATCATTGTCTTGTATTTGTTTTGTAATTATGAATTTCCTTATTATTGTATATGCTATTTTCCTTAATAGAAGGTAAACTCCCGTGAAGGTAAGGCTGTTTTGTTTTTTCGTATCCTAAGATTTTAAAGAAGAAGTTAGTATAAAGTATGTGCTTGGCTTTGCTGCTTGATTATTATTCACTTGTTCAGGCTAAGAAGCTACATTGTTAAGAGACTAAATATAAACAACAGTTCCAACTGTTCCATTAAGAAACATAATGTTATATAAAACAAGCAAGGAGAATGGAAGGAAATAAACAATTAAAGGGTATACTACATACCAAGCACTATGCTAGGTGCTTTACAAATGTAATCTCATTACACAACTTTGGGAGGAACATGCTATAATTATTCTTATTTTACAGTTAAGAAAATTGAGATGAACAGGGGTTAAGAACTTATCTAGGGTCATAGAACTAGTAAGTGTCTAAGGCTGGATCTGAACTTAATTCTTCCTGTTTCCAGGCCCAGTTTTCAATCCACTGTGCCACTTCAGTGTCAGAAAATGCAACTGAAATGACAGTAAGAGAAACATGAGAGTTCATAGGTCAGTCATGCTTTAACATGACTAGTCATCTTATCCCTTACTTTTCTATCTTCCCCTATTGCACCTACTTTGTCTCCCTCATTCCTTTCTAACTACCTTTTGGGTGTTGTCTTCCCTTATTAGAATGCTCAACTCAAGGCTAAGTAAATTTTGCCAAAAATTAAACAATCCGAATGAATTGATCAGCACCATTAAAACAGAACCATATGTCTATGTGAGATACATTTCAAAGGACTATATGTGTCCTTTATCTGATATAAAGATAAGAGCAAAATGTTTTAAAGCTTTTTAAATGATATATTATAGTTAATTCACTGTCCACATTGCAAATAATGTGACCATTTTGCCATCTTGTGTTCAGCAAAAGAATTACATAATATTTTAAAGAATTTTAACCTCTAGACTCAAATAAAATGTACATTGAAATTGCACTAACTCTGAATTAACTATGAAAGAGGGAATAAGGGAATCAAATTAACTTATCATAATGTCTGAATTATAGAATGTTTTCAAAATAAATGCAGCTTTACTAGTATTTTAAAATACAATTAATAGTAAGTAAAGTAACAAAATACTGTTTAGTAGAGATCTATGGAAGACATGCTTCATTTTAATTCAATCTCATATATTCATTTTAGTGTTTACTATATTCCAAGTATTCTACAAGCAACTATTGAGTTTATTTTAAAAATCCATTATCATTCTGTTTGTGTACGTTACAGTAGAAATTTCAAGACTGAATCAGGTTTGAACTTCAATATCAAGACTTACTATGTGAAAATGAGTCTCAGTCTCAGTTTGCTCATCTCTAAAATGGGAATAATATAATAGCAAACATACAAATATTTCTGAGATTTGCAAAGAACTTCACACACAACTCTTGTGAAACAGGTGCTATTATTTCCTCCTTTACAATGACATAGGTAAGTGACTTGCCTGAGGTCACACAGCTAAAAAGTATAAAAGTCAGGATCTAAACTTGGGTTTTCCTGACTTCAAAATCAACATTCTGTCTACTATACCACCTAGCTATCATGTATTACCTGGCTCAGGATTTCAGTGAGTATGGCACTTTGTAAATCTTAAAGAGTGTTTCATAACTCTTAGTTCAGCTTTAAACTATTAAAGTTCTAAATGAATTAAGACCTTTGGAACACCCTCTTAAAAAGTGAGTTATCATTGCTTTCACTTAGTTTAACATATGGTAAAGGAAGGGAAGAGAGAATTAATCACAGGTTTCTCTTCTCCACAGATGGACGATTGTATAATGTCTAAGATACAAATCCAAAGAGAACAGCTTTTAGCTAAAAGTCTTACCTCTTAGTGATGTTGAACTGTGACTTTTATTGACCCATTTTTAATTAATCTTCACTGTTATATGTTATTGTTACAAATTCACTTATTTGATTTTTTTCTTTTAAAAATTATTTTAAAAGAGGAACAGGAAGCAGCAATATCACAACAAAACCACTTTTCCTCTTGTGTAATTCTTGTCAGTACCCCTTACAAACAAAAGCCTATCTCACAAGTTGTGAATACCAATACAGCATTTGGAATATTACTACTTGTGCAGTAATGAAAAAAGCTTCAGATGAAGTCAAGACCCTAGTTCCAATCTTGGCTTTGCTGCTTTCGGGTGATCTTAGGCAAGCCAATCAGCCCTTTAGGGGGGGCTTCAGTTTCTTTATCAGTAGGATTAGTTTATTGGATAAGATGACCTTTATGATCCCTTTCTAGCTCTAAATCTATAATCCTATGAACATGAAGGAAATAGGAAAACCACAAAGAGTAAGAGTCTAATGAATATTGAATAAGCATAAGAAGTTTCACGAAGTTTTTTGAACACCAGCAGCTAACAGAATATTTTCAAACTCTCAAATATTTCAACAAGGTGAAGAAGAATCCATCAAAGGGAACTTTTGAAGTAATAGGGCACTGACAGCTAAAAGCTGTTAACAGGCATGTGGTGCTAGTTAATTGGACAAATCTGAGCAGAAAGATCAGCTTCTTTGCCTCAGCAGAAGCTTTTTCTTGATTGTAAATTTAATTTCCCTATTTGTCCCTTTGTCCAATTCTCTACTGAATGCTCAAACACCTGCCCAGAAACCATATCCACTGATATTCATATTGACTGATTATACCAAAAATCCTTTAATGTAATTTTTCTCTGAACTCAGTGACTTGGACCCAAAGCCAACTCAAACTTACATCTAAACTCAAATTTATCACTTACAAGAAAATAATTATTCTTTGCACATGACTGACAAATTGACCTTCCTCTCCTCAACTGAGCTAAATTCAGGGTAGAACGGAAGCTCATAAATGAATTCCCCTATTATGGAGAACTGTAATGGTTTTTTTCACCTCAGTCCAGAAGAATGAGTAAAACAACAATGAGTCATATAATCCCAAATCCACAAAAGTATGTAGTTGTCCTTTTTCTCTCCCTGAGGATCTTTCTGTATATTATTACTAAGAATTAAAAATCCCCTCATCGTTTGGAAATTAAATGCAAAAAATTCCACCTTCTAATATTTCTTTGACATCAAATAGTAAGCATTTAATAAATACTTTTAAAGTGACTTTATAAAAGATCTAGCTTTTAAAAGTAAATTCCTTCTATGTCCAAGATTTCTGATTCTTTTATTATACAACCTTCTTGCAAAAGCAACTATGATCAAGATACAGTCAAGCTGGCATAAAAATACCAGTCAATGCCAAAGTGTTAACTTACAAACAACCTGATGCATAAAAATTATATAGGATATCTCCAAAGTTTTTAGTGCAGTTTAAGTTTGAATAAGCTATACTAATATTTGTGGGATACCTCATATAAATAGGTGTGTTATACTTATACTGTGATGTCTTCAGTATGGGGAATTCTTATCCAGTTAAGTCAGTAAGCACTAATTAGGTATTTATTAAGTAACAGGCACTGTACTAAGCTTGGGGATACAAAGAAAGCAAAAAACAAAGTCCTTGCCTTCAAGGAAATTAAATTCTAGTAATGGTGACAACATTTAAACAACTAAGTAAATACAAGATATATATGAGAGAATTAGTATCTAGGTCACCAGAAAAAGTCCCCTGAAATAGATGGTATTTGAACTGAGTATTAAGTTTAGAGAAACTAAAGGCAGCAGGAATGGAAGGCAGCAGAACATTTCAGCAGTGGGGAAAAGCTAGTGCAAAGACAAATGAGAAATGGAAGAAGTCATGTTTGAGGAACAAATAAGTAAGTGATACTGGTATGGAAAATTTGTAAAGGAGAGTTAGTATAAGAGGTCTGAAAGGTAGGAAAGGGACAAGTTAAGTTGTAAAGGACTTTAAATATTTAAAAGAGTAGTTTATAATATGACCCTAAATGTAATAAGGATCCACCGGAGCTCAGGAAGAGTAATTAGAAGAAGGGGTCAATGGTTAATATGGTCAGACTTAATTTAAACTTTAGAAAAATTAGCTTGTTATAAAAAAGGAGGGTTAATTGGAGTGGAAAGAGCTTTGAGGCATGGAAACCAAGCAAAAGACTATTGCTATTCTTTGGGCAAGAGGTGATGAGTGTTTGCAGCACTGTGATGGTTTTGTGTGTCTAGATAAAGGAACACATCCAAGAAATGTTCTGAACAGAAAAACTACAAGATCTGACACCAGGCTGGATAAGTGAAATGAACGAGAAGTCAAGAATGAGATTTCAAGCCTTCGGCAGTTAACACAGAAGCCTGGGAAGTTACGAAGAGGGAAGAAAATGGATAAAAATTAAGTTCTATTTTTAACATGTAAAGTTGGGAGATCTATGGGACAGCCAATTCAGGATGTACAAAAAACAGTTGATAATACAGGACTGGTGCTCAGAAGAGAGAGCAGGGCTGGAAACAGATCAGAAACAATCAATATAGAGATAACTGAATCAAAGACAGTTATTGAGAATATCAAGCAAGAAAATAAAGAGTAAAAGAGGACACACCCAAGTTATTAAATATGACCTGGATGAAGAAGCAGCAAAAACTATTGAGGAGGAAAAGGAGATGGGAGAAAAGGAAGGAAAATAGTCATACAAACTAAAAAGAGTATCCAAAAAGAGATGATCTTTATCAGAACTTCTTATCCTTTTTTTCTACTTGTGATGCCTTTTTGCCCAAGAAATTTTTACATGACCCTAAATATATAAGTATATAAAATTGATATGCATATCAAATATTTACTGATAAATCATAATTTTACAACCCCCACTTTAAGCTGTGAGACTCCATATAGTGTCACAAAACACAATTTAAATGTGTTTAAGAATCTAGGATCTATAGTACAAATAGTATAAGTCAAAAAGGATCAGCAACTGATAAAAGGCCATTACACTAGGAAATTAATATCATTATATAAAATAAAGTTTAACATAAAACATAAAATTATAATTAATACTAAGATTGATTAATTAAATTATTGTTTTACATAATCAATATAATAATGAATCATTTAATTAATTAGACTTTTGGAGAGGGCAGTTTCAGTTGAATGATGGAGTCAAAATCCAGACAGCAAAAGAATCAGAAGTATCTAATAGCTTTTATAAAGAGTCTAGTCATGAAGAAGAAAGATATGATAAGACTATAGGCTCAAGAGAGGGCTTTTGAGGGTTTTTTTAAGGATTAATAAGATTTAAGATTTTTAAGAAGCAAGGAAAATACTAACACATATAGGAGGAAGGAGGGAGAGGGGGAAAAGAGAGAGAGGGAGAGAAGTAGAGAGAAGAGAGACAGAGATAGAGACAGAGGCAGAGAGAACAATCTGCTAGAGAAGCAAACTGCATCCAGAGAAGGGACTGGCTTTGCTACAGAAAAGGGCCACCAATTCATCCGAGACCAGAATAAAGATATGATTTAAAAAAGAAAGGAGGAAAGTTGGTACCCAGCAGATGGCCTCAGTTCCTTCCGTAAGACCTGGCATAAGGTCTTGTCTAAGAAGGTAGGGTGCCACAAGAGGCCTAAACAGAAACAAAAAGGTTCACAGAAGCTACTATGGAGAGTGGAGAACTGAATTAATTATGAGAAGATGGAATTTTGCCTTGGTGCACTTAGGGTTCAGTTGAGTACAAGTAACAATTAATAATGGACCCAATTAAAAGTTTTGTGATTTCTCTCTATGTGGGCAGGAGTGAAGGAGGCTGATGGCAGAAATAATAGAGGCTCGGGACTTGGCGAGTTATGATAGATCAAGGAGGCAAAAAAGTCAGGTGAGGGGAATAGGGTAGAGGTGAGTCTGCTCCCCAATGGGCTAGGAAGAGAGGAAAGTGCAACCAGTGCAGGGGAGATGGCTGAGGAAAAGCTGGGGGACAGAGTGTAAAACAGGACAAAATGTAAGATTATGATGAGAAAAAAGAATTTCAGAGTTTAAGAACAAGGAAGTAGAACATTATCAATGATCAAGAGATAAAAACACAGTACAATATAGTATAATGACACTTGTCCTGGTGCTACCCCCTGAGGACCATCAAGCCTTAACATCTGCACTGTAACTGAATTGACTTAATTGTGATCTTTTCCAAACAGAATTTAAGTTTCTGAACAGCTGCGACTTCCTCAATTTACTATATGTATACCAAGTCCTTCATACAGTCACTGCTCTGTACTGTATTCAGAGTTCCATAAATCTTTTTCCCATCCCAAACTTAATTATTTCCAGTTTCTATGGCATAACTATTATCTTTAAGGACAGACATTACTTCATTCTGCTGACTTTCTTCTCCCTTACTTCTTCAATAAGACATCAAATTCAATTGACTCTATCTTCAGCACCTCTTCTCATATAATCTCTTCCTCTCTTGATATTGAAAATCTCAAGAAATATAGTAGATGCTTAATAAATGTTTAATGAATTATGTTGCTATTACAAATTATTTCTCAGATGGACAGAACCAATGACAGCTTTAAACTTAAGAGAAAACTTAAAAGTTCTCTAAAGTATTAGATAACATCACAACTTTAAATTCCAGAAGAGCAATAACACATTATCTATTGGAAATCTGAATCAGGAAGCCTGCTTCCCTAATTGACTGATTCTCCTAAATCCAAGAAGAAAAAATCTGGTCAAGGTGATTTATCACCTATAAATGCAAAATAACAATCTAAAGGATGAGCCTTGGAAAATTTCAATTGAAGGCTGAAACTATTTGATTTTTGTATTCTCAGCCTCTAGTATTAGTGCTAGCAGCATAGATAATTAATAAAAAGCTTGAAGGTTTGCTTGGATCTCTAAGCAAGCTAACATTATTAAATAACCAGACCTTCTGGTTTATCTTGATCCTTATTTTAAATCAAAATAAAAGAGATCATTTTCCTTTCTCTATCCCTTAAACTTGCATATACCCTCAATAATATTTAACCCACACATACTTAAAATAACATATACATCAGAATATAAAGGGTTAAATGAAACTATTTCTACAATGAGATACCTTGCAAAGTCTATGCAGTACTTTTCTCATATCATAATGTGGCTTTCTATTTAATTAGATATCCACTGAAAGTAATCTTGACTGCTCTAGCCTTGGACAGTTTAATCCAATCGATTACCAAGGACCCTTCAAATTCTGGCAAAGTTATCAAGAAAACAATTCAAGTAGATTTCAAGTAAAGACGGACATAGCTTTATTAAGTTCAATTCTTTTTATAGGAAACATTCTTCTTTTGGGATAAGAATTACTTACTATTTGACAAAAACTGCTGGGAAAATTGGAAACTAGTATGGCAGAAAGTAGACATAGACCTATTCCTAACACTGTATACCAAGATAATGATCTAAACATAAAGAATGATATTATAAACAAATTAGAACAAATAGGATAGTTTACCTCTCAGACCTGTGGAACAGGAAAGAATTTGTGACCAAAGAAGCACTAGAGGTCATTATTGATTACAAAATAGATAATTTTGATTATTATTATTAAGTTAAAAAGTTTTTATACAAACAAAACTAATGCAGACAAAATTAGAAGGGAAGCAATAAACTGGGAAAACATTTTTACAGCCAAAGGATCTGATAAAGGACTCATTTCCAAAATATATAGAGAACTGACTCTAATTTATAATAGTTGAAGCCATTCTCCAGTTAATAAATGGTCAAAGGATATGAACAGAAAATTTTCAGATGAAGAAATTGAAACTATTTGTAGCCACATGAAAAGGTGCTCCAAATCACTACTGATCAGAGAAATGCAAATTAAGACAACTCTGAAATATTACTACATACCTGTCAGATTGGCTAAGATGACAGGCAAAGATAATGACGAATGTTGGAGGGGATATGGGAAAACAGGGACACTGATATATTGCTGGGGGAATTGTGAATGGATCCAACCATTCTGGAGAGTAGTTTGGAACTATGCTCAAAAAGTTATCAAACTGTGCACGTATTTCAACAAATTTAACATGTACTGGACTACCTGCCAGCTAGGGGAGGGGGTGGGAGGGAAAAGGGGAAAATTTGGAACAAAAGGTATGCAAGGGTCAGTGTTGGAAAAATTACCCATGCATGTTTTGCAAATAAAAAGCTTTAATAATAATAATATTAACTTATTCTTTCAGAAATTTTGGTCCATATCATATTATAGTCTAATACAGTGGTCCTCAAACTTTTTAAATAGGGGGTCAGTTCACTGTCCGTCAGACTGTTGGAGGGCCAGACTATAGTAAAAACAAAAACTCACACTGTCTCTGCCCCTCAGCTCATTTGCCATAACCCGGCGAGTCACATAAACGTCCTCAGCCGGCCGTAGTTTGAGAACCCCTAATCTAATGGGAGATTTTGAGCTTTGTCATCAGTAAAGACTGAAGATTTTAGAATAGTTCTTAACTTCAGAAATGCTTGAAAAAAATATGTGTGAATCAAAGGAATGACATAGTATGAGAAGACCTACCTCTGAAATTTAATTTTTATATAGTCTTGAGGTAATCATAACCACTCTTGGCCTACTTCTTCATTAGTAAAACTGAGGAGCTGGTTTAGATCTAAGGGCCTTAACAGTTTCAAATGCTATGATCTTAAATAGAAATTTCTACAGATGACAAGCTCTTTTATTCAACTGTATTTTCTATTATAATATAATCTTTGAAATTTTACAGATTTTGGAGTCTTCAATACCTTGAATCTCTTTCATTCTTTTTTTTTTAATTTTTAAAATTAATTTTATAATTATAACATTTTTTTGACAGTACATATGCATATTATTACAACATTATCCCTTGTACTCCCTTCTGTTCCGAATTTTCCCCTCCTTCCCCCCTAGATGGCAGGTATTCCCATACATATTAAATATGTTATAGTATATCCTAGATACAATACATATGTGCAGAACCGAATTTTTTTGCTGCTGTTGTTTGCAAAGGAAGAATTGGATTCAGAAGGTAAAAATAACCTGGGAAGAAAAAACAAAAAATGCAAACAGTTTACACACATTTCCCAGTGTTCCTTCTCTGGGTGTAGCTGATTCTGTCCATCACTGATCAACTGGAATTGGATTAGCTCTTCTCTATGTTGAAGATATCCACTTCCATCAGAATACATTCTCATACAGTATTGTTGTTGAAGTGTATAATGATCTCCTAGTTCTGCTCGTTTCACTCAGCATCAGTTGATGTAAGTCTCTCCATGCCTCTCTGTATTCATCTTGCTGGTCATTTCTTACAGAACAATAATATTCCATAACATTCATATGCCATAATTTACCCAACCATTCTCCAATCGATGGGCACCCATTCATTTTCCAGTTTCTAGCCACTACAAAAAAGGCTGCCACAAACATTTTGGCACATACAGGTCCCTTTCCCTTCTTTAGTATTTCCTTGGAATATAAGCCCAGTAGTAGCACTGCTGGATCAAAGGGTATATATAATTTGATAACTTTTTGGGCATAATTCCGGATTGCTCTCCAGAATGGTTGGATTCTTTCACAACTCCACCAACAATGTATCAGTGTCCCAGTTTTCCCACATCCCCTCCAACATTCATCATTATTTGTTCCTGTCATCTTAGCCAATCTGACAGGTGTGTAATGGTATCTCAGAGTTGTCTTAATTTGCATTTCTCTGATCAAAAGTGATTTGGAACACTCTTTCACATGAGTGGAAATAGTTTGAATTTCATCATCTGAAAATTGTCTGTTCATATCCTTTGACCATTTATCAATTCGAGAATGGCTTTATTTCTTATAAATTAGAGTAAATTCTCTGTATATTTTCGAGATGAGGCCTTTATCAGAACCTTTAACTGTAAAAATGTTTTCCCAATTTGTTACTTCCCTTCTGATCTTGTTTGCATTAGTTTTGTTTGTACAAATAGCTTGAATCTAATGGCTCCCAACCACTTTCAAATATTTGATCATATAAAACATAAAAGGATCCTAGAAAATCTCATCTCCAGAGCTGTTTAGTTCCTGTCCTCAGTGAAGAGTGCCTATCCTTACAAAACTATTTAATCATTTTACCAAGAAAAGATGCTCAAAATTATTTCCAAAAGTAGTCTATCACATATTCAAGAAGAAAAACTATTTTTCCAAATAATAAAACTGCTAGATAATCCTTCAAACCCATATGCCAACTTTCTTCTAAAACTGACTATTTAATTCTATTACCTTGCATAATGCTCAAACAGGTTTTAGGCTTTATTCCACTACTGGTTACTGCTATATTATTCAAGTCAACAAATATTTTAATAAGCAAGACATGAACTAAGGGGCTAAACAGATAAAAGAATAAAATAGTCCTTGATCTCAAGGCACTTACAAGTACACATTTAAGCAAAAGCAAAGTAAGTCTGAGAACATCTTCATGCTTTAAAATGAATAAAATAAAATAGATTTAAAAGGAGATGAATAATATTAAAATAAAGTTCACAAAATAAACACATCCAGCTTAAAAACTATTCCTCTATAGCTTAATAATGGCCTCCGACTGTTGCTTGTCCAAAAAAATTCACTTCCCTACAGTCAACTTAGTGGGTAGTGGGGTAATCTGTCCAACATATCTAGAATTAAAGTTAAGATGTGGGGTGTGTTCAGGGAAGACTAGTATCCCTGGGGACAGGGCTGTCTCAAGCCCTTTACAAGGCTGCTTTTCACCTTTGGTGTCTACCTGATTCATTTATCTCTTATCTGTGGCTCCAGAAGCTGTAACACACACAGCAGCCACATCCAGTTGAAGGTAACCAAGGGGTCTCAAATCCTACAGTTAGGGGATGTCCACCCCAAAGCCTTCTCTTGGTAGAATAGGCACTTTGTTCCAATGGCCATTTTTCCCCCTTCTTATTTAAAAAAATTCTTTGTTATAAAGAATGTTTCTCTAGAAAGGGAGGGAAGGCAAAGGAATATAGGGAAAAATATAGACAAAATCTATCAATAAAAAAATCAACTGTTTTTTAAAAAGTAGAGAATTGTGTCCTATTATCAAAATATGTATAATCATCTATACTAATAGAAGTTTAGCCCATATGTGCAAAAAATGTTTGTGGCAGCCCTTTTCATAGTGGCTAGAAACTGTAAATTGAATGGATGCCCACCAATTGGAGAATGGCTGAGCAAACTGTGGTATATGAATGTTATCAAATATTACTGTTCTATAAGAAATGACCAGCAAGATGAATACAGAAAGGCTTGGAGAGATGTGAAATGAGCAGAACCAGGAGATCATTATGCACTTCAACAACAATACTATATGAGGATCAGTTCTGATGGAAGTGATTATCTTCAACCATGAGAGGATCCAAATTAGTTCCAATTGATCAGTAATGAACAGAACCAGCTACACCCAGAGAAAGAACACTGGAAAATGAGAATTTCCACTCTTTCTGTTACTGTTCGCTTGCATTTTTGTTTTTTCTTCTCAGTTATTTTTACCTTCTTTCTAAATCTGATTTTTCTTGTGCAGCAAGATAACTGTATAAATATATGTATACATATATGTATTTAACATATATTTTAGCATATTTAACATGAATAGATGAGACGACCTAGGGGAAGAGGTGGATGGAAGAAGGGGAAAAATTGAAACAGAAGTTTTTGCAAGGGTCAATGTTGAATACCATCTGTGGGACTCTCTCTGCCTTACTGGAATTTACATAACACAATCTACCTATGAAGAAAGTTAACCTTTTTTGAAACCATTTTTAATCAAGATCTATTACTTCTAGGGAACTCAGCCAAATTTATAAAAATAAAAAGCCATGCTCCAATTGGTAAATGATCAAGAGATATTATGCATATCCTTAGATCTAAGAACACCGCTATTAGACTTGAACACCAAAAGAGATTTTTTTAAAAAGGAAAAAGCACCTATATGTACAAAAATATTTGTAGCAGCTCACAGGGTATAAAATTGAAAATTGAGAAGATGCTCATTAATTGGCCTCAATAAAGTGTGGCATGTGATTGTCCTGGACTATTATTGTTCATGGGAAATGACAGGCAGGATGCTCTCAGGAAAAAAAACAAAAACAAAATCCTACATAGTTCTCCAAGAACTTAAAGCAAAATAAAATGTACTGTATATAAAATAACAGTAATGTTCTAGGATGACCAGTTGTAAATTACTTTATTATTCTCAGCAATACAATGATCCATGACTACTCTGAATGTCTTATCTATACCCAGAGAAGAAACTGAGTGTGTCTGAATATAGATTGAAACATAATTCATATTCTCCCTCCCTCTTCTCTCTCTCTCCCCCACACACCCTTAATTTTCCTAAATGTTTTGGTTTTTTTGTTTGTTTTTTTTTTAATTAGGATGGGAGATAAGACATTTTCTTTCACAACATGATTTTTATGGAAATGTTTTGCATAGTTTCACATGTGCTTTTTTTAGTAGGGGATGGAATGGGGTTAAGAAAAAGAATCTGAAATTCAAAAGTTTTTAAAAAAATAAAAACCATTTAAATATAAGTGGGGGAAAATATTAAACAAATAAATAAAATATTTACTGCTTCTGAGACAACTTAGGGTATTTTACCCTAAAATCAAAGTTCTCTTGCATATAATCTTTGTTCCTATTTCCGGTCTCAATAAAACACTACTAATATTGCCCCATTAAAAAAGAAATACTTATCTAAGCCAAAATGGGAAAGAACTATTTACCCTTTTATGGAGGGGAATTTTTTTTTAAAGAGGTTAGGAGTAGTCAAATCTAGATTTCATTAGGCTTTCATAACCAATGGCGATTCACAAGAGTAAATCATTTGGAGTTCTACAGAAAGTGTTCAATGAGGAACAACAGTTAACTACTAATTAAATAGAAATTTAAAGAAATCATTATCTCTCATTCCTACAATCTCCCAATATGTCACACCAAAGTTTTACTTTTATAAGAGTAATTTATACTTTAAGAAAAATAAATTGAATTTTAAAAATACACAAAACTCATATTCCTACATATTTTTCCATCTCTAATAATAGCATAAATTTTACATATCTACCTTTGTGTCTCAACTTTTCTGGAACTATTACTCATCAAATTTTTATATAGACTGTGCAGGGAACAATTTCCCCTTTGACGAATCAATTAGTCATTAGACTCACTTGTTACATTCTTCTACTAGCTAAAGAACAATATTTTAAAAGGTTCCAAAGGAAATTGGTCTTCTGTCAGTTTTATTGGAATGCACAGGGCCCTAAACAAGAGAATAAAAGCATCTTAAAAGCATAAGTGATACCAGCATAACTCCCAAGAATCTATTATATATTGTGCTAAACAGGGAGTATAAGAAAGATAAACATACAACCCCTATCCTCGATCATATATTCCAAGAGAATTTAGCAAGAAAGGATAATATAAAGAACCTGATGATCCATGTGGGCAATACAAATACAAAGATGATCCTTGACTTTAAGGAGTTAATATTCTACTGGAGAAGACAACACATGGGCTCAGAAGTGTTTTGAACTAGGAAGCAAAACAGAAAATGGCAAAGGATTGATATACTCTTTCTAGGAATGGCAGTACTGAAGTGATCACTGTTCCCAGAGCTATAGGGAAAGAGATCAAGATTAGGAATTAGGAGAGAAAAAAAGGATACTATTAAATTTACAAATGACCCTGAACTGCAAATTTAATGAAGCAGAAAATGTACACTAACCATTTCATTTGCCAATTTCTTTAATGACACTTTTATGTAGTTTTGTTATTTTGAAAGTAAAAATTGCTCTCATTTATATATTTTATTTTGGCTTAAAGTGGAATATACCAAAATGATAAGCATTTTCTATTAATAAAGCAAACAAAGGATATTTACCTTGCTGCTATCAAAGAAAAATGTCACATTATTAATAAGGGAGAGAGTACATTGTCATAAAAGAAAGATCAAAGAAAATCTTACAATTTAATTGAAAGTTATTTACCTTGGATGTAGGAGGGACCAAAGAGGTCACTTAATCCTATCCCTTCATTTTACAAATGAGAAAACTGAGGCTTAGAAAGGTTAGGCTGGCATCTAGATAGCACAATGGATAGACAGCTATAGAGACCCATGCTCAATTTAACTAGAACCTCTAGCAATATGGCATTGGGTACACAACTTAAAATTTTTGATTCAGTTTCTCCATCTCCATAGTAGGGATAGTAATAGCACCTACCCTCAAGGCTATTGTGAGATTAAGTTATTATTTAAAAGTCCCTTCAAGTATCAACACTTTTTTGTCCTAACCAATTCTGAATAAAATTTTTCAGAAATGTTTTACACATTTCTCTGATCTTAAACTGAGGATACTGAACAAAATATAAATTTTTCTTAATAAAATAAGATGATCATCATAAACATTTAATGCAGTCCTGCAAAGTAATTCTGCTCTGTGCTTTTTTAAAGCTTTTCAATTTCCTCCTTGAACATCTGGTTTTCAGCCTATCCCTAACAGTCTCCCTATACCACCCCCACTGCTGGTTCAATGTTTCAGGTTGAAAAAACAAATAAGAAGTCCATGTTGAATAAAAATAAAACCGTAAAAGACTGTAAGAGTTCAGGAGTAAAGAACTTCAGTTTAAATGCAGGGATTTTGGCCTTATTTATGGGATTTTGACCTAAAGGCTGGAATTCCTAGTTGTTCCAGATAAACAGGGTATTAATACATAATTTTCCTGTTCTACTTAAAACACTAAATGCTTAGAAAGTGTTCTATTTGCTTTCCAAGTAAATAAAAGACAGTTTTCAATTTGGGAAGTTTACTGCACTCTAGATGTCTGCGTATGTATTAAATTATAATTTTTTTTAACAATAGTTTTTATTTACCAGATATATGCATGGGTAATTTTACAACATTGACAATTGCCAAACCTTTTGTTCTATTTCCCCCCCCCCCCAGATGACAGGTTGACCAATACATGTTAAATATGTTAAAGTATAAGTTAAGTACAATATATGTATACATGTCCAAACAGTTGTTTTGCTGTACAAAAAGAATCAGACTTTGAAATCCAAAATGCAGGAGGACAAAATTAGAGGGATTGGGAATTCTATGTAGTAGTTCATAGTCATCTCCCAGAATTCTTTCGCTGGGTGTAGCTGATTCAGTTCATTACTGCTGTACTGGAACTGATTTGCTTCATCTCATCGTTGAAAATGGCCACATCCATCAGAATTGATCATCATATAGCATTGTTGTTGAAGTTATGTATTAAATTATTAAAGAAATTCCAAGGACTATCAAAAAGAAGATTGCACAATAGAATTCGTATTATAGAATTCTATTGTTATGCAAGCATAAGGAACTTATGTCTGTTTATGAATTCCATTCCTAATTAGCATTAGGGTCATTCAGAAAATACAACAAAATTCACAACTAAGTCCATAAGCAAATAAAAAACTACTTACCTCTTATGCATACCCAACAATCATCTTTTTTGTTGTGTTTTTTAAGTTCCTCTTCAGTTACTTCTATTAATCTTCCTTTCAATCCTGTGAGATCCTTTCCACTTTTGGTCAGTCGAATCCAATCCATAAGACTTCTACCTTGCTTTAAAGGTACCTCAAAAAGAAGAATAATTTCTTCTCTCAAGTCAACTAAAAAAAAAATCTCCTATTTGTGGATGACTCAACCCCAAGATTTCCCTTTTGCCCTACCTGCTTTATCTCCACTTTTCTGTTCTCTTATTAACTCCCAGGAAACATGGTAAAAATCAAATATAATTCAGATACTTGGTATACGTCAAATTTTAGAATACAATCTACTCTAAAGAGCTGTCCAATTTATTCTCTAGAATATTATATTGAAAAACAAAATAATGGACAGTCACTGAGATCGATAAATATAATCATATAAACAGTTTTCAACAAAGTAGTATCTAACAGGGAAATATTTGAGAAAAGTGAAGTAAACATAAAATGGTTTTGTAAATAACTGTCGATATAAAAATCTGAATTTTACAAAAATTGCAAACATAAACCAACTAGTAAAGAAACAAAATGTAGGATGAAATAATAAAAAAATAAAATTAGCATGATTCAAAGTTTTGATAGGTTTTTTATAGAAATAATACATTTTCAAAATCTTCTACAGGAGTCCTGAACCTTGGCTCTAAGAACATTTTTTTTAAAGTATTTTGATAACCATATTTCAATATAATTTATTTCCTTTGTAATAGTAATAATAATTATATATATGTATGTATATATATATATATATATATATATATATATATATATATATATATATATATATATATATATATATATATATATATATACACTTTTTCATTTAGAAGTTTTCTGAATACTAATAATAAATACTTTGGTTTATCTCCATCTATCATTTTCAAGCTAAGGGCCACACAAACCATATGTATTTGACACATAAACAGAATTCATAGATGCTGGAGAAATGGAATCGTTTCCCAGGATAAAAGAAAGTTTGAGCACGTGCGCACACACACACATACACAGACACACACACACAAAATTAGACCTGTTTTCACCTTGGAAAACTGTCTTAGATATTATATATTTGAACAATCTCATATTTAATACTTTATAGGAGAAAATATGGCTAACATGAAAAATTCCCTGCAAAAAGTTGTGAAACACTTAACTATACCAATCTCCTTCATAATATAATTTGATTACCATCTGATTAAGTAGATAAAATAATGAGCCAGAAAACAAACTTCTATTCTGGGACAAAATCAAATCTAGCTCATTAAGCCAAGCTTCCAATCATCCTTCTCTTCCCTTTTTATCCAGTTAATAGGGAAACAATGAAGTTGTTAAATTATTCAAAATTAATTTGCAATTTCTCCCAAAATCCATGTATACACAGTAAAATCATCCAAAGTGAAGAATGAACTTGGCTATTACTTCAGTGTTGCAAACAACATGTATAGTGTCAGCTAGATAGATATGATCATATACTAACACTTAAAGTAATACACAGTGGTTTGCATGTTACCTCCCCTATTAGACTTGTACTTTCCTTGAGAGCAAGGATTAGTTTTTTGTCTTACTTTTTATCCCCACTCTAGTTCGTTAACATTATGTTAAACACAGTGCCTTCCACTTAGTAGATACTCAATAAATGCTTACTGATTTAACTTACAAGCTACCCAATAAGATTGATACAGCTCTAGTGAACCCACTTCCTTGGACTCTGGACAAATCAATTTTAAAAATGTACATGTCTCCCCAATCCACAAAAAACCCTCACATGATCAGTCCACCCCAGCAACTACTGTCCCACGTCTCTTCTATCCTTTTATGGCTAAAGAATTTCTAGCCAGCGGGCTGTAGTTTGAGAACCCCTAGGGTAGAGCATTGGCCTGCACATATTAAAAAGACCTAAATTCAAATTTGACCCTCAGACAGTAGCTTATGACCTTGAGCAATACATTTAGCCTGTTTATATGTTTATTCAAATGTAAAATGGGATAACAATAGCAGCTATCTCCCAAGGTGGTGGCAAAAATCAGCTGACATAATACTTGTAAATCATTTATCACAGGCCTGTTGTAGGCACTGAACCTCTTTCTTGCACTATCATACCACGAAGTCCTTCTCTGGATGTAGCAAGCGCTATATATAAATGTTATCATTATCATTATCATTATTATTATTATATTCTGCAATATAGTCACACTGGTCTCCTGATGGTAGCTGACAAAAGGGAGTCCAACTTCTGACTCAATGCCTTCTTACTGGCTGTTCCTCAAATTTGGAATATTCTCCCCTCTATTTCCACTTAGTTTTCCAGCTAATTTTCCTGGTTTCCTTTAAGTGCCAGCTAAAAATCACTTCTACTGGAAATCCTTCCTGATCCCCCTTATATGCTTTGGCTTTAATTTATGTAGCTTGTTTGTACATGCTGTTTTTACGCCATCTCTTCTATAGGACAGTAAACTTCTTGAGAGCAGGGCCTTTTTTGCCTTTCTTTGTATCTCCAGCACTTAGCACAGTGTCTAAAATATAGCAGATACTTAATAAATCCTTTTTGATTTTTAGAATAAGGTAGTTTGGCTATATGGGCTTCCAAGATCCTTCCATTCTACTCCCATGACCCTAATCCCATTCTTTGCTGATGTCCTCTCCAAATTACCTTGTCTATGGACTAAATATGATGGCATATGAATAGCTCCTTGCATATTTTAAAGTACTAACAAACTATTATCATATATTTGGAATAAACTTGTATTTTTATCCATTTACCTATTTTAACAGTTTTCCTGTAACTGAACATAATGGCAGAGGTTTAAGTTTTTTCCCTCTTACCCTCAAAATCTGGCCCTTAGCAGTTATTGGATAAATGTGTTTAACAAAAAATGAGGAGGAAGAGGAGGAGGAGGGGCAGCATAGTGGAGAGGGTGCTGGGCCTGGCGTCAGTAAGAGCTAAGTCCAAATCCTGCTTCAGATGATCAGCACTATCTCCAGTGGTGGTTGTGAAGGCCAAATGATATATTTGTTAAATGCTTAGTACATAGTAAGTGAAGCACTATATATATATACACACACACACACACACACACACACACACACACACACACACAGTAACACTGCATACCAGGGGTTCTCACACTACAGCCCGTGGGCCTGCTGAGGGCGTTTGTGCGCCTACTGGGTTATGGCAAATGGGCTGAGGGGCGGAGACAGTGTGAGTTTTTGTTTTTACTATAGTGCGGCCTCCAACAATCTGAGGGACAGTGAACTGGCCCCTATTTAAAAAGTTTGAGGACCAGTGCAAATGTAAAACTACATGTAACACACTATATATACACACATCCTATATAAAACAGTTCTATTTGTAAAGAGCATAGCGCATGCCCGGAACACAGTAAGCACTACATAAATGTTGGCTCTCATTAACAGCTTCAGAATACAGCACTTGAAGGCTTACCAAGCCTGATCTGGGCTCTGAAGCACTGGGGATGGTGGGAAACAGCCCATGTACGGCCACTCCTACCTTCCTCCAAGGCCTCTCCCCCAACTCAGGTGCTGCCCACTGAACCTGACTGCTCTGAGCCCTGTTCACACCTTCTGCGCGGCTTGTGGGTCCTTTCTACCTCTCCCTACTCCCCCCATTACCTCCAGGAGATTTTTAATAAAGGGGCTTGCAACCGAGCTATCACGCAAGCAAGCAATAAGCGTTTTTAAGCACCTCTTCCATGCCGGGGCTGCAGTAATAGTTGGGCAGTAAGAAAGGCCAAAGGCAGCCCCGCTCTCCAGGAACCTCGGGTGGGTCCCTAACCCAATGCCGGTCCCAGAGCGGCCACTTCATAAAGGTCAGCTGGCCCTGGCTGGCCGGAGAGGGAAAACGGGAGAAGGGGCAGGACAGCGACCAAGGGCAGGCAGGGGCTCCGGTGATGGAGAAAAGGGAGCCGGGAGAGGAAGCGCAGCCGCAGGCCGCGGCCAGGAGGGGCCGCAGGAGCGTCCCCCGGGGTCCGGGGCTCCGGGATAGGCGGAGCCGGGCCCTCCTCGGGCTTACCTTATTGCGCCCCCCGGAGGCGGCGCGCTGCTGCGAGCCGGGGGCGGGAAAAGCCTGGGAAGGAACGTTCAGCATCCTGAGAATCCCGGTGCGGACTAAGCCCGGGAAACTGCAGTCGGCTGGGCCTCGCCCTGCCTCTCGGTCACTGCTCCGGCTCAGCGGCCGGGCAGCGGCCAAGCCCCCGGCCCACTTCCGGGGTCGTCCGAGCGTCTCCAGGTGAGGAGCACACCATGACGCAGCACGTCGCCACCGCCGCAGCCTCCGCAGGCGGGGCTGAGACGCATGAGCAGAAGGGAGGGCTTGAGGGAGGGAGAAAGGAGTGGAAATTAGGACAGCTGCTAAGCGAGGGTGGAGCCAGGGTGCGAACTGCGCATGCTCCGAAAATAAAGTTCCGGCTGACGTCTCCTGAATGCAATCCAACCTCAGCACCGGAATCCAGAGACAGCGACTTAGTGCAAAAAAACTAGCCAAAGAGTACAGTGGAAGCTGTCCCAATTCCTGGTGCTGATTCACCTCCAGATGCAGTCCTACCTTACTAGATCCCCCTTTCGCTCTAAGCACTAGCCATCTTCCGGAAGAGCATCCATCCATTCTCGTCCCTATCAATCAATCAATCAACAAGCATTTATTAAGGGCCAAGCAGAACATGAAATGAATAAACGCCACTGTTATTTCCTGCTTTAGCAATATTGCGAGGTCCTTGCTCTTCGGTGGTCCTTGTCATCACCACCAGCATCATCACCAGCATCAGCATCACTTTTATACAGCGCCTACTATGTGCCAGACACGGTGCTAAGCTCTTTATAATATCACATTGGGAATTCCCTACACAGAAGAAATCATAGGCCTGGTGTTTATATTTTAAATTCTTGTCTTTTCTAGCTCCCGAATCAACTTCTTCAGCTTTATAGCCTTACTCCAAAGAATTTCTGGATTTTCTCCAACCAGAAAGCAACAGTGCATCGATCTGATAACCCCATTTAAATATAATATCACAGATTAATTTAAAGATATGGAGCACAAACATACCTAAGAATACCCATTTCTAACACCCCAGAGCCCAGACTGGTGATCTTTTTCTAGATTGCTTTTCTAGGCATCATTTAGACTTCAAGCCTAAGAAAAGAACATAGAAAGGCGGGAGTGGAGAAGCCAGGAGAAAAGCAGCTTCAAACCTTAGAATAGTCAATCAGTCAAAAAACATTTATTAAGGGCTATGTGTCAGGTACTGTGCTAAGCACTGGGGATACAAAAAGAGGCAAAAGGTAGTCTCTTGTCTCAAGGAACTCATGGTTCCCTGAGACTCCCTTTCTACTCTTTGTCAAGTTCTGGACTTTAGAGAATGGCTTGAACTTAATGCTTGTCTTTGCTTCTCTATTCTTCAACACCAACCAAGATCAGAAGGAGTAGAAAATTAAAGTTCTGGTATGTACAACGCTTGCCAGTTATTATCCTAGAAAAGGAAAAAAAAAAAAAAAAGTGTGTATGTGTGTGGGTATCTTTATGTGTGCACATGGGTATGTCATTTTTCAACTTTGTATCCCTGGGTGCATGGTATGTAACAGCTGCTGAGTGATGAACTGAATTTATTCAATAGAATTCTGTCAGATATGCTTTTTTGAAAGCTCACCATAATCTCAAGAACAGTTTTTCACTTGTCATTATGCTGAGATGGAACAATAGCATTTCTGTGCAACTGAATGTGCAGTCTGTAAGTGAACATTTTTTAAAATTATAATTAAGTGTATCAAATTCATAATTATGTTATTTTTTTCACTTCAGTGTCTGAAGATATAATGAATTCTATCTCTCCTTGTCTTTTTCGTGTTGGTGGATGGGTGGGTGTGGGTGATATATACATACACATATATGTATATATATGGAAGTATGAAGTATATAAATATAATTAAGACTAGCCATTTGATATATTATATATATGCTACATAGTAATGTAATTATTTTGTATTTATTAAAATAGAGAGAGAAGAGAAAGAGAAGGGGGGACATTTCAACTCTTTAGATATTGAAACAAGAAAATGTAACAATTACAGTTCTTTTATGTCGCTGCACTAAGGAAACTTAATTTTAAAATATCTGCATTATTACAGTTTAGTTATTTGAAAGAAAGGCAGATGCTAATATAAAGTAAAATTTGCATCATTTTTTGTCAATTGTTTTTTAAAAACCCATACTGAGTCCTAAGTCTCAGTTATGCCATTACTTGAAAAGATGTTTTTCTTAATAGCAAATATGTTTTACAGCACATGGGATTTTTCTTCATAGTCTAATTAATTTAAGAATCAACAAATTACTGAATCATGTATTCAGTTAGCACTAGCTGGTCAGAGTATACATACTTATTAAACCATGAAACTTTTAAAGGAGCAATGAAATACATAATTATGTGTCAGCTGACATCTAGAAAATTCTATAAAGGTTAAAAGATAATACAAAATTATGTAAGATCCAAATTTAAAACTGAAATATTTATTCATTGAGTCACTCATTTATTCAAGAAATGTTTATTCAGGGTCTACTATGTGCAAAATATAATATTAAGCTCTGGGAATATAAAGATAAATTATTTGAATAATGGGATTTTCCCCTAGAATTATGGAATATTAAAAATTGAATGGGAGAGTCTAGACCTATGATTTCATCCACACAGAGAATTCCCGGTATGACTTACTCCTTTCAGTAAAATAGATCAGGAATTCTTATGTCATTTATAGTCTTAGTTGCCTGGGCAGAAAGAGATTCAGTGACATGCCCATGATCATATAGCTAGCATGTAGGATCATAGATCTGCAACTTGAAGGAATCTCAAAAACCAGTATTTATCAGACGAAAAAACTGAGGACAGGGACTGATGTCAAAGGTAGTAAGTATCAGAAGCAGAATTTGAACACAAGTCTGACTTCAAAGTCTTGAGTTTTATCCAGTGTACCATCCTGGGAAAACATGAACTTCTTTCTGTCTTTACTTCAAAGCTGGCTTTCTATCTACTGTGTTATAGCTCCTCTCTCAAACCTTTTAATGTAAAACTTCAAATTGTCACAATTTAACTTTTAAAAATCCAAATTGATAAAAATGCAATGAAAAGAAAGGTACTTGTTTCTGATAAGGTGCTAATATTATAACTGGGAGTAGGGAAGCATGACAAAGGCCAAACTACCCTATCAATTGCAAAATATTATAACATTTTATTAATAATTTACACACAAATAAATTATATTTTAAAACCACTATGATACATTTGTACATTGATATTTTAATGCTATACACTTTCAGTTCCTTCAAAAAGAATCAATCCAATTCATTTCCTGAATCCTGAATCAGCTCCTCCTCCTCCTCATCTTCACTATCAGATTCTTCATAAAATGAAATTGTAGCTTGAATTGGAAAATTTTTCAGAAGAGATTCTGCTTCTTGATATAAGAAATCATAACATTTTGATTTGGGCCAAAATAGTCTGAAATAAGCAGACAACATAGCATGCTTTATTCTTCATGTACATTTGTTTTCAGAATTTTTATACTCATGAAATTTTCCCACTGATGCCCCAAATTTCTATTGATCCAACAGTTGATAGATGCCCTTTGCATGATTCCATAAAGTTAATGTCAGTATCCTGGCTTTCATATAACAAAATTTCAACAGTGCCTTAATGGCTGAATTTTTTTTTTGCTACCCCATTCTACCTCAAAGTTCTAAATTAAAAAGGTTCATCTAGTTAAGAAATTGGCCAATAGTGCCTTCCTTTCACAAAAGTATAAGATCATAGTTTTTACTTGAATCAATAGTTCATAATTTATGTCACTTCAGCCACAATGAATATTTTCATACTTACCAGAAATATTTTCATTTCCTAATTTCTAAACATTTTAAAAAACAATTTAACCTGACAACAAGGTTTTGAGTTCTGATGACAGCAAGGGTTGCAATATTACAAATTCTGCAAAGACAACATACACCTAAACTTGCTTTAAAATTAATAAATATTGCCTGGTATGCAATGTCCATAGTTATCAAAATGTGATCATGGAAATTGTAATATACAGGCAGAAGAAAAAAACAAAAAAATCAGTTTTTAAAAAGCATTCATAATTAGATATAGACGTAGGACCACTTTCCATCCCTTAAAGTAATCACTATTGCTCATGTTTTAGATTGGGTTTGTTGTATATAATAAATTTTCTCAACAACTTAATTTTATGGGTGAAATAGATTGTATGAAAAGCTAATTATAATCTCTAAATTTATTTAATTTTAACTTATTATATTTGATACATTTTTCTTCTTTGTCAAGGTAACACCAATGTATTGTAATGGGAATATTTTAAGTAAAGTTAAGAGTTCAAAAAGATAGATTGATTATATAAAGCAGAATTCAACATTGTGAAAAACTCCCCCTGGTTTTGGAATGTTATCTGTATTAGAATGACTGGCAAAAAAAAAAAAAAAAAAAAAAAAACCTGAATATTTAAAGATGGAACATTCTATTAAAAGCAATCTTCACTCTGCATTTTTCCCCAATAGAACATTTTTGGTACTTATTCTGTTCTTCTGGAACCCATTTTGTGATTATAACAAAATGACCATTTTGATGCAGGAAAACAATATTGAAAGCAAACAACTAAGTTGAAGAAAAAGTTTGCAAAACACTCAGATTGTCATAAAATTCTCTTGACTATCCCTATATCAAATTCTGCTTATTTGCCTTTATTCCTTATACAGTTAGCTTAGCAGCAATCATATCATTCAAGTATAGAGCTTAAAAGGATTCAAACCCTGCTTAAACCTTCTCTAGACATATTTCTACAAACTCAAACCCCAGGCACAAAGCTGTGGATAAAGAATCATATCCTTAAAGTAATACTGTTTTGAACTTCAAAATTCTTCATATTTCAGTTAGAATTGAATTAAGCACAAATAACAACATGGTGGGCTGTCACTTAAAGGTTTTGCTCTAATCAAAATATGAAGGTAATGAGGTATTTTAATGGTATTCTTGTAATTTGAATCTTATACCCCTAGATTAAGACTGCAACACCATATTCATTATCATCTTTCAAAATCAAAGTCATAGTAAAAATAACAGGGCACTCCTCAGTTCCAACATTTGGTTATATACATATATCCAGATACCAGAATTTCAACAACCTTAGTATTCAAGAACATTGCTCTGAACCTGAAAGTAAAAAAAGGCCTCAAAGAATATATACCACTTTAAAATCACTAAATGGGCAAATATATATACATAGCAATGAAATTCTAGGCTGGCAAGTTGTACACAAACAGATACAATCTACCCAAAATTGTTTTTCAAAATGATCCTATAAGTTTGCAATTTATAGGATGATTTTGAAAAACAATCTTTTTAAGTACACAATAAAAGTAAAAAAAAAATAATATCCTTTAATCCAACAATTTCACCATGGAGAATAACACTGGAAAGTGCTATCAAAAGCAAAACTAAAAAGTAACCTATCTATACAAAGATTTCCACAAAAGCATATATAATTGACCAAAAAAATCCAAAAACAAGGGAACAGTTAAATAAGTTGTAGTACATCAATGCAATAGAATATTATAATACAATTAAGGGAAATATATATGAGGTTTACAAAGAAATCTGGAAGATTTTATAGGAGATAGTGTAAAATGAAAAGCACAGAATAAGGAAAGTAGAGTGTACAATATTCACAAATATTTCAGAGGAAAAGTGATTAAAAATGGATAGAAGAACTGCTGGGGATTTAGAGTGATTAAATTATGCTCATGCTGCTTTATGCATTGAGATTAAACAATTTAAATGTAAATAACCAAGTTTAATTGTATCGATGTTCAGTGTTAATCATTTTAAACTCACATCCACACATAAAAGAAAGAAAAAAAAAAAAAAAGCTTCAGAGTCAAATAGGCTATAAGGCCCATTCACTTCACTCAAAGGAAAGATTAAAGGCATTTTTAGGCCAGAAAAGTAAAAGAGTGAAGGGGTGGCCGTTAGTTGTGTGTATAACCTTGGTTTTTCCCCTAATTTTTAGCAAATTGGAAGCACATAGGGGAATGCTATTTCCAGAAGTGGAAATAACCACAAATTGTAAGCTAACATTAAAGGAGAATCCAGCTGAACCTGCTGAATCATCAACTATAAAGCAATCTTTTTACTATGAGAGAAGATTCATCATACTACAGCATCACTGCATCTCAATTAAAGGACAATGAAAGGTTAATTACTTTCTGGACTCTGATTATCTAGCTTCCTTGGATTATCTAACTTCAGAAACCTAAAGGCTTTTGGGACCCTGAACTAGACACTAAATCTCTCAGTACCCCCAGGGAACTTTGTAAAATTGTCAGTGGCAAAACAATTGCAGAGGATTGACTTTGCTATAAGGAACTTCCTCACCTAGAGCACCCCCCCCCAATGAAATCTTAAATGAGGACACATATACATATAATCTGATGTTTTAAAAATCATGCATTATATATACATATGTATAGAATTCCAGTAAACTGTTAAAACTTTAAGTTTTACTGCCCCCAGTGTTATATGCTCCCAAATGTTACTTTGTGTGTCTGAGGGGGAAAACCATACTTACTATACATATTATCTCAGAGTTACATATAATACTCCAGTGAAAAATACAAAGGTTAGAAGGAAATTTCTTACATTTCACTGGCAGCAGTGACTAACCTGAAATCACAGAACTGGGGAAATGTTTCCATTACAGGGCTCTTCCCTGAACCACACAATCTCTCTGACTATAAAATGAGAAACGTCCATAATCTCTAGGGGTTTTTTTGGACTTCAGTTTCTAATTCCTAAGAATATCATCTCATTGTTCTAACTAAATTACTAGCTTTGAAATTTTCCTCTTCCATAGTCTTATTCCTTTTATTCATCTCCAACAATAATAAATTTTTAAAAAAAAAAGGTGCTACTTGAATGACGCCAACTTCATTTACATCCTGCAGATTTCTAAAACATCTGCAAAGATGCAAGGTGACACTGTCGTACTTGTCTGCATCAGAAATTCTCCCTAATGCTTTCCCTTATAATAAAATATTTCCCAAGAATTTATGGCGTAATAAGTATAACAATTTTTAAGTGGGGAGAGGGAACTATTATATTCCTATATTTTGATAGAGGGGAAAAAACAATGAACCTGCAAACAGAAACATAGAATAGCCTTAAAGAAGGTTCAGTTTTTCCAAGGAAGGTCTTGAATCATCTGACACCAGTCAGCCTTAGCTAACGTCGTGCGATTCTTTCCTACCTCACTCCTCGGGTCGGTGAAAAAGTAATTAGAGGGTAGGGGTAAGACATGTCACTCACCTGACTGGATGTTTATATTGGGAAAGTTTTCCAAAGGTTTCTGTCGTCCCCTGCACATCACATACCTAAGATTTAAATGAGAAGGAACCAAATTACTCACTTCAAGGAGAAGCCGGTAGAATGGATCATCCCCACAGTATATCCAGCCCCGCCTACCGAGCTCTGGAAGCTGCTGCGGATTCCTTTCCAGAACCAAATCTGAGACTATTTCAAGGACAACCACCATCGGGTTGCACTGGCAGAGGTTCTACCAGAAGGAATCTCAGGGATGCCTAATATTCAGGATTAGGGCTAATGGGACACACAGGATCGTGACTTTAATAGTCATTTGGGTCCTGACCCTCCTATGTCAATGATCTGTAATTTCGTCAATGTTCGAATTCCTTCCAATGACGCAAATCGCAGCATTTCTCCTCCCCCTCACGCATTTTACGTCTTGTCTCTACTCGCTTATTTGCAGTTCTATCTCCCGTCTCCGTGCCTTTACCTTTGCCCTCCCCCATACCTAAAACGTTTTCCTTTTTCAACCACAGACTCAAAATCCCTAGACGATCCAGACCAACCACTTAGCGCCCCCCCTCCTCACTGTGCTTGGCACCTTCCTCCTTCCCCCCACCCCAGCCTATCCAAAGCTTTATTGATCGTATCCGTGTATTGATGAATATGCTGTATTACCCCCAGGACAATGTTATCTCCTTGAAGGCGTGGGACTGCTAAATTTTTGTACCCCAGCACATGTGCCCAGGGCCAGGCACATAATAGACCCTCAATAATTGCTTGCTAAATTAAATTCAAATAACATTTGATGTCTAGAGGCATCAGAGTAACCAAGAAATTAATTGACTTCCCCAGCATCAGTCGGTCTTCCTGCCTATATGTCAAATACTGTCTCTTTTTTAAGTCTGGCATTTTTCTACTCCAACACTTCACATTTCAACCCCTAAAACACACACACACACACACACACACCACACACACACACACACACACACACACACACACACACACACACACACACACACACACACACACACACACCCCCTCTGGGTGTCTGCATTTCTCTCTAGCTCTAGTTCATCCTTTAGAACGAGGGCCACTTACGGTAAGCTTTGAGTTGAGCTGCATTTTCTCTGCTTCCTCTCTAGGGGTGCCAAGCCAAGGTCTCCAAAAAGCCGGCGACCTACACGTCCCGCGGGGATGGGGAGATGAGGGAAAAGAGCAAGGACACCAGAGTGAGATGTGAGTCAGAGGCAAGGCGGTTGTCGTGATCGTGAAGCAAAGGGTTTTAGGCTTTCTTGAGAAAGGGGGAGGGAGGTTTGCGGGTAAGAGAACGCGGTGGAGTGGCGTAGGGAGGGAGCTGAGAGAGAAAGAGGAGAAAGAGAGGAAAGAAGAGGGAGAAAGAAGAGTGAAAGAAGAAAATAGTGAGATAGAGACAGAGAAAGACGAGAGAGAGAGAGAGAGAGAGAGAGAGAGAGAGAGAGAGAGAGACAGAGACAGAGACAGAGACAGAGACACAGAGAGAGACAGAGAGAGAGACAGAGAGAGAGAGAGAGAGAGAGAGAGAGAGAGAGAGAGAGAGAGAGAGAGAGAGAGAGACACAGAGAGAGAGAGACAGAGAGAGAGAGAGAGAGAGAGAGAGAGAGAGAGAGAGAGAGAGAGAGAGAGAGAGAGAGAGAGAGAGAAACTGGGATCTTGCAGTCAAATTTGGGGGAGGATGAGTAGTTAAGAGGTTGAATACCCTGAGTTGTTGTCCCCTGACCTCAGGGTATGAGAAGCTGGGGTTTCAGGAAGCAAGCGGCAGCAGCTGGCCCAGTCGGGTCGGGACCCCGAACTCTCCAAGCTCTCCATGTACACACCCGGTCACTAAAGCAGGAGCTCCTTCTCCACATCCCACAGCCCTGATCTTCTTTATATAGTCAAGCTGGCCCGATGCATATTTAGAAATGCCCCCCTCCCCACGCCATCCCAGACCTCGGGCCAGCGGGGTAAACAAAAAGGCTGAGCGTGAAGACCAGTTCGGGTAAACAAGGAGGGGTGCGAACGCGTGCAGAAGCTGGTAGTGTCTGGGGGCCACCCAACAGTCCCAGTCTCCAGGTTTTTCCATTAAAGCAAATGCACTCAGCTAGGCATCCAGGACTCCAAAATTGGGACTGGAAAAGCAAATGAAAAGGGACTTTCTTGACCCCCCCCCTTTCACAGGGCCCAGTTAAACATATGAATAAGAGTCCCGTTATATACAAGGCATATTAGGATTCCTTGAAGGAAGGAAGGGTGCCATTTAATCTGATTTGTACCTTCCCTTCTCAGAGCGATGTAAGTCTTTAATATCATTGGACAGTACTGATTATCTGTCAAGAAAAAATCTGAACAAGATGAGAAGTGATCTAGAAATGAAGAAAAGAAATCTAGGAATCATCAGTCTTGTGATGTTGGTGCACAGTATATACATTATTTGCTTCTCTGGCTGCCCCTTCCTTTTCTATTTAATTGTGAAAAATCAAGCCTTGCTTCTACATTCTAGAACCATTTAGCATCTAAGCCCAATACTATTCGCTCATTGGGTGCTGCTTAGGAGAGAAAATTCTGTAAATAAGATTTTTCCCCCCAAATAGCACAATAGGAAAGATTTTAGTCATTGTGGGAATTTCTTCCACCGATTAAAATCAAAAAGTGAGCTGGGGTGGGGTGACTTGGGAAAACAAGGGCATTTATTAAACCTGTTCTGTGTGAGGAACTAAATATTTACAAATATTATCTTATTTGATCCTCACTACACCTGTGCTAAATACTTAGCTAAGACTTAATAGATAAATTAAGCTGTCTGAGCCCCCAGAGGTTGTCACTTGAAAAGGGTACTACAGAGAAAGCCCTGCACCAAGATTTCTCAACTGTGAATTTTAAGTACCACGCGGTGCACTTTCTCTTATAAGTTGTAGATGGACTATTTGACTTCAGAAGCAGCTGGGTGGTGAAGTGGATAGAGTACCAAGCCTGGAGTCAGGAAGACTTGTCTTTCTGAGTTCAAATTTGCTCTAAACACTTACTAGTTGTGAGCCCTGGGCAAGGCACTTAACCCTGTTCGCCTCAGATTCCTCATCTGTTAAATGATCTATAGAAGGAAAAGGCAAACCACTCCAGTATCTTTGCCAAGAAAATCCCAAATGGGGGGCAAAATGGGTTAGACATGACTGAACAAAAATTTTTAATTCAATGTGCAATATTTTTTCTATTCAACTGAGTGAGTCAAACCATTTCTGAGTGGAAAAACTCAGATTGGACTAAATGTGTCCTTGGCCAGGCAACTCACTCCTGTTCCTTTCTCTTAGAATTACATTAACCATATGGGTTTAAGGAATTAAGGAATTAAGAATAATAATAATAATAATATTAAGGAATTAAGAATAATAAATATCGACAGATGTTAGATCGTCAGTTTGTACATCATGTATATACAATTATTATGGACATTAGTTATTCTGCTGAACTGGCTAACATTTTAAGCAGTAATAACAATTTGTAACAGAAAATTTTAATATCACAATCAACTTAAAATGTTGGCCCAAATTTTTAACTTTGTGTTCATGTTACTTATCTTCTTTAGCCTTTCCATTAAATGAAACATGACTAAACCTCCTCCAGAGGGCCATAGTTTGTTTGTTTGTTTGTTTGTTTTTCCAATAGGCTGTAGAACAGTCAGCTCTTAACATTTTTAATGATTAGGTATGGGATGGAAAAGAGCTAGGAAAAGCAGCAGGGACAGCTTCTGGAAATGTGAACTGCTTATCTCCTGCCACGATGGTTTGCTTAGTATAAAGACTGGAACTATTCTATGATATAGGAAATATGTCCGATTGTAGCATAGTTTACCTACAGTCTCTAAGAGACTTACTAGGTCAGACTCCAAGGCCATTAGCATCTTCTATGCTACTGCCTTATTAGAGTGAATTTGCTCCTCCCCCTTCCAAACACAGATGCCCTTATATTGAATGTTTCAGTATGAGACTAAGTACTCATAGGGAAAATCTGAAATATAGATATTATTGTAATGGAAAAGGAAGAAATAAAAGAACCAAAAGCCCTAGAATAACATTATATTGTTTGCTAAACAAGGAAAAAATTAAAAATAATGCAAGTTGTATTTTTTTCACCCTTTCCTCAAAGTATCATATCAAATTTAAGTGTAGTACAATTCAGAATTTTAGAAGTGGTAGAGAATATAGAGATCTCTAGACCAATCAAACCATTTTGCAGAGAAGGAAACTGAGCATGAAATAAGTTAATGACCTGACTACAGTCATACTAACTCTTTACATATATAATAGGATTTGCATCAAAATTAGACTCTCTTATATTGTGAGAGGAGGAAACACAATTGCAAATTGTGCCAAGAGTAAAATATATTAGTGATTATTTTCAAAAATACCTCATTTTATGAAAATACAGAATTTCAGGCTTACAAATACATAGTAATTTGGGTATGATTATTTGCTTTTCAAAAGGATGTTGAACTTAAAAAAAAATACTTTCTTGGAATTCTTTTCAGAAGAGACTTATTCTAATGTAGTTAAAATATTCAAATTTACAGAAATTCAGTTTATAATTCCACTTTCCAGGAGCACTTCTATAATGGGAAAGCAGGGTATACCAATACTTCCAACCTCTGCACTATATATTTCAGTTAGGATGAAAAACCAAAGATTGTACAAAGTTCGTTGCTGTCATTGTTTTTAAAATCATGAGAGAATCAGTGTGTCATAGAGAATAGAAGGCCAACCTAGGACCCAGAAAAACTCAGTTCTAGTTCCACTTCTGATAGAGACTAGCTGTGTGACCCTGAGCAAGTCACTTAACATATCACTGCTCTTGACAACTCTTTAAGACTACATAAGTTATAGAGACAGTGCTAACTATTACTTGGAGAGGGAATTTCCTCACTTGGGAGTTCATTATATTAACATAAATCACAAGTTTAGTCATTGTCTCTATGAGAGTATGATCAATGACCTTTACACAGAAAATTTAAATGCTATTGAGATAAATAATAGAAAAGTCTTTGTGAATTCACTAGCCTTGCTTACAATTCTCCAATATCATTATTTTCTCTTTAATTCAACAAACATTTTTAAAGTCCTGTATGTGATAATTAGATATTCAAGTCAGAATAAGAAAAAGTTTTAAAAATTGAAGAATATAACTTAGGTTCCTCTTTTAGATGTGACCTGGTGTTGGCCCCTCTTCTCAATGAGACCTCATTAAGTGTGTGACTTATCCACCACTTACACAATGAGGTGAGACTCAGAGGTGTGAAGGACTGAGGAGAATATAATGACTCACAGCTGTTACTGCCACCTTAGGCCTCCATGATTATGGGTTCTACTAGTGCAGTCCCAGGAGAGTTCATAGCTCCCATGTACTTTTTCTTATTCAATATTATATTTTTAAAATTACAGGACTTAATGTACTCCCTTAGAAAAGGTTTTGTGAAGAAAATATATTCCTTTGCAAGCAGTCATCATCAAACAAACATATATTAAGTCCTTACCATGTACCAGGCACTGTGCTGGTTTTGCTAGAAAGACAAAAACTTGTACCCTATCCTCAAAGGAATTAATTTCAATTCAACAGATGTTTACTGAGTAACCATATGGAGATATAAAAATGAAAAATGATGCATTTCTGTCCTACGACGTTACTATCAAAGGATAAACTAAGTTCATAAATAACTATAATACATGTTAAAGTGTAATATGTACATAGGGCAAGACCAATAGAGAGACTTGAAAAATTTGGTGGGAGGAGATGTTATTTCTGGCTAGTTTTGTAGAAGTTGTCCCAGGGTTAGGCCTTCAAGGAAGGTAAGCTTTGCAGCTGTCAGAATCTCTTGGAGGTGGATAGTTTGAACAATGAATAAAGAAAAGAGAGCAGGACAATTATGGAGAAAGGCTAGAAAAATGGATTGAAGCAGAAGAATGTGGAGGGTGGTAAGGAGTTTCTACCTAGTGATTCTCTTACAGGTTTTGAGCAGAGGATTGATATAATTATTTCTTTACAATGGGAAATTACTTTGTCTGTGGTATGGAAAGATAAATTGGAGAGTTGAGACATAGGATGTAGGGTAGGGTTCAGGTAAGAAGCTTTTGCAATAGACAAGGTGAGAAGCTCAAGCAGCAAGTGGAAGGATAAAATTTAACTTTTAAAATTTGGCTTTATTAATAAGTTAATACTATTAATTTCAATTATGTAAGTTGAGAAATATTCACTATGAGTCAATTTTGAAAGTATTATAAATATGTTTAAAGTGTGACATTCAAAGGCTAATCTTAGAGATTAACAGCAAAAGAAGATCAAATAGCTTGTTCTAATAGTCAGTTATTTTAAAATATATAATATGTATATCTATATATGTTTTACATGTTTTTAGTGATTTTTTGTCTTGATTTCTTTCTTTTCTTTTCAACTCATAGGTATACCTAAAAGTTCCCAGAGTGAATTTCTATTTGAAAAATGATCAAGAATGGTTGTTGTTGTGCAGTCATTTTTCAGTCATGTTCGACTCTTCATGACTCCATTTGCGGTTTTATTGGCAAAGATAATAGAGTAGTTTGTCATTTCCTTTTCTGGCTCATTTTACAGATAAGGAAACTGAGACAAACAGGGTGAAATGATTTGCCCAAAGTCATACAGCTAGTGAGTGCCTAAAGCCATATTTTGAACTCATGAAAATGAATCTTCCTGATATCAAGCTTAGTGATTTTATAACTGGTAGTTTTAGAAAATTATTTGGTTTGCTGAGAGTTTAAGTGATTAAAGATTATCTGTGGTCATGCAGTTAATGTGCCAAAAGGCAGCTAGCACTTGGCTTCATGAGTCTAAGGCTAGCTCTCTATTCATTTTGCCTTATTGCCTCTGTTTCTATCACTCTTTTAATGACATTAATGTTAGTTGACAAAGTGAATTGGAAGAGTACTCCAGAACATTTTTTATTTATCATGAATCCTGGATAATTATTGTTAGCTTTGCTTTGATGATAATATCCTTTGATGGTACCATTGGTACTAAGTGAAAAAGCTTGTTAACTAACCAATGGAGAGTAGGTCCATTGTGCATACTATCATTTGTGCACTTGGAACTAAGGGCTTTCAGCCTCCCAAAATGCAATTCCCATGTCCTCTTGTTAAGGTTTTGGCTGTAGAAATCATTATTGTTTCATCTCTGCTAGAAACCAAGTAGTTGACACTAAGGAGAGCACAAAAGTAGCAAAACATAATTTCCATGAGCACCAATTTTTTCTTTTTCCACTAACAAATGTTTTAAAATTAATCTGTTCTTCCCACATTTCCCTCTCCATTGAGCAAATTAAACACATGTATATTGCACACATCACACACACACACACACACACACACACACACACACACACACACTATTTCTACATATACATATATAGTTTAGCAAAAGAAACCTTCACACTGGTCATATCCCAAAAAAAAGTACGTCTTTTTTTCTGAATTTTAAATGTCTTACCTGTCAGGAAGTAGCATTTTTCATCTTTATTCTTTTGGACTTGGGATTTTTTTTTCTTTTTAAACCGAAATTGAGCATGAGAACTCTAAGCTGACAAATACTATCATTTTGAACATGTTATGTCTAAATGTGCCCAATTCACTAATGCCTCAATTTATCTATAAGCTAATACCATACTACTTCTTGTTTTAAAAATAAATGAAAAAAGTGTACAAAGCTATTCTATTAAAATGCAATGGATTTTAATAAAAATTCAGTCTGAGGATCAGAACTGTTTTGAAAGATGTCACAGAAGTCATTTGCAGAAGTCAAAATCATCTTTAAGCAATAGATTTCCCCTTTTTGCTCTTCAAACAAATCTTACACAGGAATTGAAATTTTGCATACATCTTTTTCAGTGAACTGTAGGTGTCGCCAAAACGGAAACATCCGTGAGAACCTTCTCCTATGCAGCAGGCTTAAAGATTGCAGTGACTCTAGCTTAGGCTAAAGACCTTAGACAAAACCAGGCCCAGAGTGTGTTGTTCTAAACTAGAGGGTGCTCACAAATGGCCCTGGGAGAGATTTAACAAGTCTGTGTTAATCACACTCATACATGGGAATATCTGGATTGAAAACAGGCAGATTTACTTTTGAGTCTACAAGTTATCTCAATTAGCTGGGGGGGGGGGGGGGGCGGGGTGTTTAACATTTTAAAAAAAATCTTCTGATTCATAATCTATACTGACAATATATTATTTGACAACTATATTATCAGATGATGGGAAATGGCACGTGTACCTCACAGAGGAAATACAGAATATTTATATATAGATGAATTTGAAGATCAAATCTGGAAATAATAAAATTGTGTTAGATACATATTGCATCTAATTCACAGATAACTTTAGTCTGAAATATTTATCCTTCTCAGCTTAAAATGATATTCTTCTATATTTAAGTTAATTATTTTAGATTTTAGAAAGCTTTTGAAAGGAGGTAGTGGATAAGGAATTGACTTCAAAGCCAAAAAGACCTGGTTTGGAATCTTTGCCTGTGACATATGTTGGCTGTGTCACTCCAAGCAAATCACTTAATCCCTTAGTACAAATCTCTAGGCTCTATATTGTAGACTAGGTCTGAATGGGTAGAGTGAACCTCCTCATCTAGGGGTTCCTTAGTCACAGAACTGGTCACTAACCTTTAATAAGTCTTTTTACTGAATTTTAAAAATCCACTGTTATAGGTAACATGACATTTGTGATTAGAAAGAGAAATATAGCTTTCCTTCCATACATGTTAGAGAATCATAGTACTAGAAGGAAACCTGAAAAACTACCCTAGACAGCATGTCAGGGCTATAGGCAGGAATGCACTGACCATAATAGAAAAAAAAATAGCTGTCTATCCCCTTCCTTGATTTATTTAGATCATGCTACCACTTGGTGACTGGACAGCTGGTTTAGACAGTTGGTCATTTCCCTAGAGAAAAGGACATATTGAGTACTGTTCTCAAGGAACTGGTCATAAGTCCAGCACTTGTTAATTTTCCTAATGATTTGAATTTCAGAAAAGCTTGACCCTAAATTTGCTGATGCCACTCACTTGGGTGGGGTTGATGAACACAAAGGAGAAGAATAGGAATCAAATTTTAAATGACAGGAAAGAGTGGGAAGCCATAAAAGTTGTGAGAAAAGAAAAATTACTTAGGGAAGAAGTACTCTATAACTATAGAGCAAAGCAATACAGGATATTCATGTATCAGACACAAAAAAAATGCAGTCATAAAAATGCATCAGTTAAGCATGAGTCATCAGTAAGTCTTTTGAGAAAGCAGGAACATTTAAAAAACATTAGATGTGAATGCTGATCTTAAATATTATACAAACATGTTTTTTCTTGCAATGTATGGTATTATGTTAATGTGAGAGAATGAATGGCTGGTTCTAATATGCAAGCGCTGGACATACACATGCAAAAAACAAGACAGGTCCTGCCTTCAAGGACAACAGCATTATAAGAATACACAACAGATAGAGTGGGGTGATCAGAGGGAAGTGTTTTGGTCAGTGAAATCACTAAAATGGAGAGTGGAACAATAGGGCCAGTGACTGATGCATCTTTTCTGGGAAAATAGTTGATCTGATTATAGTTACCAGAAGAGCAGGGCATAGCATAAAGTTGGCCAGAGAAGAACAGTGTGATAGTGAATCTAGATCAGATACATCAATCAGAAGCCCAGGGGATCAGACAAAGGTTCTAAGAAGGAGACAGAGGTGCCACTGGAGGAACATAGCATTTAGTCTCTATTCAGCATTCTACTGAATTCCTGAAGAATATAATAATGTGACAATAATTCATCAGTTAAATTTTGGGATAATAAATTTTATAGAGTGTACAGAGACAAGTCTCTAAGCAAAATCAATCACTCAAAATATTTAATTGATGGATTGAGACTATACTATCATATTCTCTTGGATAGTATAGGGTGATGCAGACTAGAAATTCTTATTCTTATTAAATATGTTAAACAGAGAAATGAAAATTATGAAAGTGTTGGGAAATAGACATCACAAAGGAATTGCATATGTTCTTGGTTGTTTGATCTTTTTTCTCTAATCCAAAATGCTCTATAAAATCTAAATAATGCTGAAGATTATATATTCAGATTTGGAAGGAACCTCAAAAATCACCTGATCCAATGCCTTCATTTTAAAAACATTTTTAAAACTGAGAATAAGAAAAATTAATTGACTTGCAAAAGATATTAAGTATCAGAGGGACTGAAATCCATATCCTCTGATTCCAAGTAGAATGAAGATTCTCCATTCTTAAATTTGTAATTGTTTTGATGTTTGAACTTGAATAGCCAATCAGTCTAATCCTGCCAAGCAGGGAGGGCAAATTCTCACAAGGCCAGATCTTCAGGCAAAGTTTCCACAGATGGAATTTTAGGGGAAGGACTTAGAAGCAATTTGTGATGTGGGAGGTGGAGTTTAATTGCTCCTACTCACTTAGGAAAATACAGGCTATGGTACAAGCCATTGAGCAAGTGCTTAAATGTGTCCTATGAACTATCAGCTTATTTCAGTAAGTTTCTACCCTACTTTCAAATAAAACCTCTCCCAGCCCCAGCCCCAAAAAAGAAAAAGTCAAAAATAACTGTATCTAACAAGCAACTAAAATGAAACAGACCTTTAGACTGGCAACTTTGCCCAGTGGACTGGCCTCGTAAGAATTTGCTGTTCTACAAGCAGAAGTAGATTGGCTATTTCGGTTTGAACATCAAATGAGATGCAGATTTAGGACTGTAAGACAGGAAGTCATGGAAAGAAGTACTGCATTTGGAATATCTTAGAAATCTAGTCCAATGCCTAAAAACCCTGAGAGAGGAAATGATTTATGTAGCTCATTTATACATATGAGATCAATTCATTTTAATAACATAGTGCCTTTCTTACATAATATTTAAGAATTTGTTAAAATCCCATTCATTCACCAAACTTTCAATATGAAGAGAAAAGTTCCCCCCCCCATTTGATAAATGAAGAACAAGTCATATGATTAGGTTACAATAACAAGACATCTAAGAACAGAGTTGAGCCAAAGTACCTTCAGTTATGGAGCTTTATTCCCAAACATGGTCTCAAGACCTTGACATCTTATAAGCATGTTCTGTGCTGCCTTTCCTTCCCCTCCATCTCTGAAACTATAAACAAATCAATCATTGCTCCTGGAAAAGATATGGTAAGCAACAACTGATTGCCTCCACTCAGTCCACTCCTTGTGACTTTCCAAACCAAAATAACCCTTCCTGGCTACCACTTTCCTCTGTGTACTCTCTCCCATTAAAAGGTAAGCTTTTAAACAGCAAGGACCTTTCTTCTCTTTAGTATTTTTATGTGTATCTCCAGATCCATAATAAGTACTTAATAAATGCTTTTACATTCATGCATTTCATATGTATTAATTTCATTCATATTCAAATACAGCTAGGTCCTTAGTGAAAATAATGACTCCTATGAAGTAGTCACATTATTTCAAATTCAAAATGCAAATTATCATTGGGCTAGAACCAATTATTATATTTTACATAATTATAACTAGGAATAGTGTGTATTTGAATCCATGTCATTATTATCAGGATTTATTATTTGCATTAATCTGTAAATTCACTCTAACTCTATATAAAAGCAAAAATACTGGAATCTGGGCTGTGTGTGTTTCAGAAGGAGGGACAATAAAACAAGACTTCCTTGCAGGACATCAGGAAGTGCATCTCTATGGGGCCTAGCTACCTGGCTTCTCCTGTGTATCTGTATTTGTATTTTTCTGTGTCATATGCTGGCTTAGTGAAGCCAATTATTATTTCAGTGTGAGCATTTCACTTCAGAAATGTGGCCACTGCTACAAATCAGGGCTTGATTTATTGTTTTATTGATTGTCTAGACTTTAAAAAGTGTTAATAACGTAAATTAAACTTAAAAGTGTTTGTGCACACATTCCCTTCACCTCCCCTGCCCCTAGCCAGGTTGTTAAAGATTTACCTGCACATCACTGTAATAGGTTGTTTGAACTCAGTAGAAGTCCAGCAGAAGGCTCAAGAAATGAAGTCATCACCAGACTGGAGACATAATACCTGTAAGCTGCTGCTGCTGATAATGATGGTGATGGGTAGTAGTGATGATGATGACAATAGCTTGATATAGCTTTAAAGTTTTTGAGAAACTTTATATCTCTTATTTCATTTGAGTCCCAATACACTCTGGTTGTATGTATTTATGAGAAGAGTGTTTTTCATGAGCTATTATGCAAAAAGATGAACAACAGCTCCATTATAATCTTTTCTGATCTCTTTCTTCTCTTCTTCATCTCTATATCAAAGGACCCTGGCAATCAGTGTTCACCAAATCCTGGCACCTTGCAGCTAAGCAATGTACAAAAACACAATTAGAAATAGAAAAAAATTGTTAAGTTTAAATTATAATTAACTTCAAAATCTATGGATAAAGAGTAATAGAGAATTGTACAGTGTTTACATAAAAGGCATCATTCATTATCTTGGTTACCCTCAACATGGTTTAGCCTGTCTGCTCAGTGGGTTTGCTGGGGTGTGGCCACAGCACAGGTGAGAGTTAGGTGCAGTAATTTTTTTTTTAATAATCTGTGCATGTCATCTTAGAACAATTTATAACAATCTGGTGGCGTTGATTTTTTTTTTTTTTTTTGCTTTAAACCAAAGGGCTTTACATCATAGAGAAAAGAGTGCCTGTGTTATAATTTTTGACATAAATGACTTCTTTAATACTTCATTAAATCTATGATCTCACTAAATATGGGTGATCACTTCTTCTATCAGTACAGATACCAACCCATTTACTCATTCTCTCATGCTGTGTGATCTTTGTCTATGTCCTTTCATAAATCTTCCATAGAGGATATGGCTCTATTTTATGCTCTAAGATCATCCTCTAGTCTATGAGTTTTCCCCCTTATTTCATACCATGCATGTACAGTTTTGAGTGCTACATTTTAAGAAAGACCTTGACAAATTGGAGAATCAAGAAGAGGTTAGCCAGGATGGTGAAGGACCTCAAGATCATTAGTGGAGGCTGAGAGCTACCTTTGAATATTTTAAAGGCTATTAAAAATTAGACTTGTTAGGTTTAGTCCCAGAGAACAGAGTAATAGGAACAATGTATATATATATGTGGGGAAGGGGGACATTACAAGGAAGCAAATTTAGATATAATTTAAGTAAAAACCATACAAATAAAAAACCTCCCTAATAATTTAGAGTATCCAAAGATGGAATGGGATGACAGCCTGATGACACCTTCTCAGAATAATATTTTTAAATTCATAAAATAATATATAGAGTATTATAAAGGACATAAGCTACACTGAAATTCAGGGATAAAATTATTTTATTTTAAAATCAAGATTAAGGTTAAGATGTCTGAATTGGGTTCTTTTAATGGTCAATGGATAGTAGAGCATCTGCCTTTAGGTTTCCCATTAACTAGCACTGTTTCTCACTTTTTTCATCTCACCTTCTTTTCTGATCAAATCTTGGATGATATATTTTAGATCCTTCAATGCATGAATGACTCATTGAGAATAACTTATAGACTACTTAAGCCCATCACAATGCTTCACAAAATCAAAGAATTTCAGAGCTGGGAGAGATTTCAAAGACTATCTAAGCCCAACTTATACTTAAAGTATAAAAGAAAGAAGAATCAATACTACGACATACCTGATAAGTCATCTGTCCTTTCCCTGAGAATATCCAATGAGGAGGTACCCACTATTTCCTGAGGCATCCACTGCACTTTTGGATACTCTATTAGGGAGGTTTTTTTATTTTTATGATTTTTATTTACCATCACACCTAAATTTGCCTCTTGTAATGTCCCCTCTCCCCACACCCATACATATTCTATTTCTCTGCCCTCTGGCACCAAACCTAAGAAGTCTAATTTTGAATAGCCCTTAAAATATTCAAAGGCAGCTCTCAGCCTCCACTAATGATCTTGAGATCCTTCACCATCCTAGCTAACCTCTTCTCCAATTTGTCAAGCTCTTTCTTAAAATGTAGCACTTAAAACTATACACAGTACTCACAAAGTGGTCTGATTAGGACAGGATATCACAGGACTATTACCTCTCTAATCTTGTTCATAATGTCCACCTTCGTATAGATTAAGATGCCATTAGCTTTTTTTGGTTGGGATGTCACCCTATTAATTCATAATAAGTTTGCAATTCACTAAAATTTGCAGCTTTTTTCCAGGTAAACTACTATTTAACCATATTCTCTCCTCCCATATTGTTTTCATGAAGTTGCTTTTTTGTTTTAACTCAAATGTAAGATTCCATTTCTCTTTATAAAATGCCATCTCATTATATTTGGCTCATTATTTTAAGCTATTAAGATCTTTTTGTGTCCTTAATCTATTATATAAGGTAAATATCTCAGTTTTGTGTACTCTCTAAACACTCTCTTTTCTTGAGAAAGTACACTTGGACCATTGTATTAGAAACCTTCATTTAATCTGATATTGAAACACTAATAACTAATAACTATACATTGGTCATTCCAATTCCACCTTTGGTCATTCGACCTAATTGTACCAACATCTAGTTCATCTCTTCCTATAGTCACACAAGAATATAATGAAAGATTATGGTAAATACTTTGCCAAAATCTACGTTAAACCATATCAATAGTATTATCTATTAATCTAGTAAGAAAAAGAAATAAATTTAGCCAGCCATGGCTTGTTATTGAGACATCTAGATGTTTGCTAACCTAAGTCATCTACAGATTTTAAAATCCATTCTTTTTTTAAAAATTAGGACATTTGTCCTTTTTTATCCTTATTCTCTCACCCTTTATGAACTTTCAAATGTAAGAGCCCGGAAGTAATTTCTATGGATATTAGGACTGCCTTGTAGGTGGGATCTTGTCCATTTTGAGATAGCTTCGTAATGGGTGACTCTCTCGCTGATTGGCTGTGTGTGTGACCTCACAGGCCCTTTATAAGCCCACTGCAGGCAGCAATCGCCCTCTTTAACCTGGCGTTCTTCACCTTGGCTTCCTAGCCTGGGTGGCCAAGCCAAGATGGGTAGCCAAAAGAGGTAAGGATTTTAGTAGTGAACACATGGGTCTTCTGACCAGGTGTTCACTCGGGAACCAACAAGTCAGGGCATCAGTTAGGGCATTATGTGAGTAGGTATAATAAAGGCTTTTAAGATTACACGTGGCTGTTCTTGAGTGTGCTACCGGTTATTAAGCTATAGATTCAAGAGATTGTGGCCAGAGACCTTTGAAGGCCTCAGAGGAGGCGAGCCGGGTAGAGTTCACACTGCAAAGGACAGTGGTCAAGGGTACTCTGGTGGGTCTAGGACAGACTAGTAATTGTAACTGCCAGGAGAGCACATTACATTCAAACATCATGGACATTGTCTCAACAATCATATCTACTGGTTCTTTCAGTACAAAGGATAAAGTACATCTGATACTAGTGAATTCAACTTGTCAAAGATAGAAAGATGCTCCTTTACTAAGCTCACTGATTACCTTGAGTATTAAATCTCTATTACCCATTTTTATTCTGTCCTTTCTAGCCCAAAGTTTATTGTTTCAGGTAGAGAAAGCATAACCAATATAAACACTGAATAGCACTGTCTTTTCCTTCAGTTATCTGTCATAATGTTCTCATCAATGTCCTTCCTAAGCTATGATACCCAAAAAAGAGCACAGGAATCCAGAGGTGGCCTAAGACAGGACAGAATATAGCAAGGACATTGAGAAAATGTATGTAAAGCAATCAATGGCCCCTTTTCTTACTCAAACCAAAATAGGAATTCTTGTCTTCCTTGGTGAAATAGAGGAAAATAATAATTTCATTCTGTATTTTAAGTTTTTCCTAACAGCTACAAAAAAGTCTTAAAAATTATTATCTTACCTTTTATTGGGGAGAGAATAGAGATTGAATAGGAAGTGATAGAGCTATCAATAAAAGAAAGAAAAGATCATCAGTAAAACATTTTAAAACATGCCAAAGAGAGCAGAAAGAAGTTCAGAAAACACCAAAAAAAAAAAAAATAGTGTTGTTACTCTTTGTTAAATCTGATATACTCTAAAAAAAAAAAAAAAAAAAATGAAATGTAACCTGACTCCCAACTAAATTGGTTGGGAGAGGATCATTCCCATGATTCATATCACCTGCTGAACATAATTGACTGGTATAACTGATTGGTGGGTGAGGACATGTCCTTACTTTCCAGCTTGCTTCCCTAGCGACTTTAGGGAATTTTCCCTTGGGTGAAATCAGGTCCTCCTAGTTGAGTGAAAATCTCATTCCATCTAAGGAGCTCAGTGAGAATCTCAATTCCATCTTCATTCTTACATATTTCATTAGTTTTCATTACATATTCTCATTCATTCTTACATATTTTTTGGCACATTCTAATCTTCAGAACTTTGATTTCTGTTTACTATCCTCTTTGATAAATGGGTTTACTTTCTACTTACTATATCTGATGGTCTTTTGTGTAATTCGCATTTGTTGGGAAAGAGTCAAACCTGTAGGTGTAGGTTTAGGTGTAATCTAAACTTACACCCTCCTTTTTAAGAGTAAATGATCAGAGAAATTAGAAGTTTTGTTCTTTTGTAAATTAAAAACCATGATCCTAGGTCAGCAATATTTTTGGGGCAGGTAGATATAGTTGTAATTTGGTATCTTTGCCTGCCCTCTTTCAGAAGAGAACAGAGAATCCCACTTCATAGCTCATTATTCTACTTTCCTTAAGATAAGAATTATAATCTATTTTAGAGAGAGTTGGCAAGATTTCAGAAATATCCATCCATAATTTCTCTCAAGCTGCCTTTCTGTATATTTAGACACCTTGTTATAGATATACAAATTACATCAGCAGCATATATACCTTACATGTATGTGACTAAAGTTCATGCATTTATATATAATCCTCCTCTTTGCACTTTATATACTGGAATGTTTTTATTTGTTAATTAAGTTAATAATAATAAAAAGTAAAAACCCCTCTTTTTATTAATTTTATTTTTCTTTGTTATTCTCAAGTTATCTGACATTTTGGTAAACCTGGCACTAAACTTATAGGGACACACCATACATTTTGTATTAATCCTCCATGGCTTACTCTCTTTGGTATATCTTTTTAAAATCTAAACTGATCAGTGAGTACCCTGTGACAATTCTTCCCCACCCCCCACCTTTTCCTCTTCCTATAAATCATTTTTCTTTCTGTTTTCAAATTTCAGTCTTGAAAGATTCCTATCCCTTCAGGGCAGACTTCTCTTGTTTATGTTTTATCATCCTATATATTCTTTGAAGTCTGACCTGCCTTTTCTCTCTTTCATAAATTCTAAGATGAAGTGTTCACTTTTAAAAAGCTACCATGGTTTCCTAAGCACCTATAGTAATAGCAAAATAAACAATTACACTGGACCATTCCCTAAACCACCAGAGAGATCCAACAAGTTAGGGATCAAATATAATAAGAATCACCTGGAAACTATCTGAATTGTTGTTCAGTTGTGTCTTACTCTTTGTGACCATAAAGCACTCCAATATTGTACATAGAGTTTTATTGGTGAAGATACTAGTGATTTGCCATTTCCTCCTCCTACTCCTTTTACAGATGAGGAAAATAAGGAAAACAGAGTTGAATGACTTGTCCAGGGTCATACAGATAGAATGTGTTTGAGAACAGAATTAAACTCAAATCTGACTCCAGACGCAACATTCTACCCACTAATTCAATAGCATACTCTGAATAGCCTTTCACAAAATTAGAAACTGATGCACTGCTTTCTTCTCCATAGAAATAAGCCATGTAGCTTTTTTTTTTTTTTTTTGTGGCAAAAATGTTGCATCTAGTCAGCTGGAATTGCCTAAGTAAAGGAAAGGAAAGACCAGCAGAAAAAGAAAAGGCAGTAGTTAGATGGATATCAGAGGAGTAGTGAAAGAGTTAAGGGCTGAATGGAGCCAGCTTGGACCAGCTTTGGAGAGCTTTTTATCCAATGTTCAATGTGAACATTTACATCTCAGAAGTTGGTAATGTCTACCAATCAGGGCTTGTTTTATTATTTTGTTGATTGTCTAATCTTAAAAAATGTTCGTAATGCATATTAAACCAAAAAATGTGTTGCATACAGTTTTTGTCACTAGATTGTAAAAGCTCGCCAGACATACCAGTATAGTTCTATTAACAGTTTGACATCATCAGGATGATGATGATGATGATGATAAGGAAGACGAAGAGGAAGGAGGATGGGAGATGACAATTTGAATCCCACAATCATCCCTGGGCAAAGGAAAAGAGTAGCCATACTTAAGAGAGGCAAGTAGGAGTCATCTTGTCAAGGGATTACAAGCCAATCAGTCACAAGAAAGAGTCAACATGGCAGTGGAGAGTACAGGAGTAAGGATTTATATTTCAAGTCAGTCCTGCTGTTTTTTGGTAGCCAAAGGAAAAAGCTGAGCCAAGAGAAAAAAATCAGGATAACCCAAATACACCATATCAATAAAGATGGGGGGACTATAAAACCTGGGACAGAGCATATCACTGATTGCCTTACTGGGTGAGTGCTTTGGTTGAATGACACAGATTTAGTAGTACACTACTAAAGGGACAAATTGTGAAATTTAGAGATTGGCACACTCATTTGAGTGCACAGAATCATTTGCTTTCCTTCTTTCTGACTCCAATATTTAACAGTCTCCTCCCTTTAATTTCCCCATCCATCATCTTAGAAGCTAACCTACTGGTGGGACCAGGGTGGGCCCTGGGTGACTGATCCTCTGAGCTCTGTAGCTTCCACTTCAGAATCCCAGGTGTCCTGATTGGTAAGTGGTTCGTTTGAGCCCATCTATCTAAGCTGACTCCCACTAGGTTTTACTTTATCCTTTGGCCATGTTCTCATGAGCCACCTCACTATCATGTGGACAGCCCTTTCTTCCCTCCTCTCCCCAAATTTCCAGAAGCTTTCTAGTTTTAGAACCACAATAAAATTTAGAAAACACTGCCATTGCTATGGGAAAGAGTGTCAGTTTATTGCTCTGTAATATCACTGTAACTTTCTAAACCAGAGTGTAACTTCACTCTAACTTTCCTAACCAAAGTACTCCTCCCTGGCCCCTATTCTCCTAGCAGTTATGTGCTGATAAATCGTTAACAACCACTAGAAAAGCAAGGTACACTTTTCAGTTATCCTTCATTGTTAACATTTTCTTAAGTCTACATAATTAACAAAACAATATGTAGATTTGTAACATTTACTGATTTCTGAGGCATGTTAAAACTCACATGAAAAATTTAGCAAATCTGCTCTTAAAACTGATTTCATCATACCCTTACTCATGTATTGTTTCCCATCACCTCTCCATTAGAATATAAGGTACCTGATTAAAGAAAAGACCTATTGTACAAAAATATTTAGAGCAGTTCTTTTTGTAGTGACAAAGAATTGGAAACTAGGAAATGCCCATCAATAGAATAATAGCTGAACAAGTGGCATATGATTGTGATGGAACATTATTGTTCTATAAGAAATAATGAGTGAGATGGTTTTAGAAAAACCTGGAAAGACATATGAACTGATGTAAAGTGAAATGAACAGTACTGGCAGAATATTATACACAATTATAACAACAATGTTAAAGAAGATTAACTGTGAAAGACTTGATTACTTTGATCACAGATCTAAGACAATTCAAAAAGATCCATGATGAAAAATGCTGTCTCCAGAGAGAGAGCTAGTGAATTCTGAATACAGATTGAAGTATACTTTTTAAACTTTATTTATACTTCTCCTTTTTGGTTTGGTTTTTTGCATTATAGATAATAAATATATTTTACATGACTTCATAAATACAATTCATATCAAATCACTTGCCTTCTCAAGGAAAGGAGAGAGGTAAGAGGGAGAGAATTTGGAACTCAAAATTTTAAAATAAATGCTAAATTTTTACATATAATTGAAAAATATTTAATAAAATAAAATATATTGAGGGGGAAAAGAATGTAAGTAATAATTTCTTCCTTTGGCATAAGTAATTTAATCTGAGTTTTGTCATATGCTAAGTACTTAATAAACACCTTTTCATTCTTTCATTCATTTATGCATTCATTCATTCATTCTTACTCCTACATCATGTACAATGTAAAATAGTGGAAAGATTTGATCTCATGGAATTTAAACAGAACCACCAGGTAAAAATGAAGGAATGTTTGTAGCAAATATTTTCTAGTTTTTAGATCTGTAATCTCTATTTTGTACTAGGGCCATGTTTTTGTTCCATCAGTTATTTGTTTCATGTTTTAGTGTAGAAGAAGGAAGGAAGGAAGGAAGGAAGGAAGGAAGGAAGGAAGGAAGGAAGGAAGGAAGGAAGGAAGGAAGGAAGGAAGGAAGGAAGGAAGGAAGGAAGGAAGGAAGGAAGGAAGGAAGGAAGGAAGGAAGGAAGGAAGGAAGGAAGGGAGGGAGGGAGGGAGGGAGGGAGGGAGGGAGGGAGGGAGGGAGGGAGGAAGGAAGGAAGGAAGGAAGGAAGGAAGGAAGGAAGGAAGGAAGGAAGGAAGGAAGGAGGGATTTGTTAAATACCTATTATGTGTCAGGCACTTGATAAATGCTTTACCTCCATTTGATTGGGAAGTGTGTTAATGATAGATAAAATCCTTAATGAAAAGGCATGATGTATAGTTTTTGGACAATTTACCTTCTCTGGACAGGGATCACTAAAGCCCAGCCAAGGAGGGGGTATCAATATAACTAAAACTCAGCCAGCAGATGGGGCAATAATATTCTTTTTACATTAGTTAGCAGGTGTCAGGTGGATGAGGGGCAAAACTAAGAGCAGATGGGACTGGTTGAAGATTAATTCATTCCAATAGAGGTCACTTGGAACATGGTCAGTTGAGAAGGAAGAGTCATCCAATACTGAGTGTTTTCATAAAGAGCAGGTGGGATAGAAAGCAGAATTGGGCCAGAAGCAAGTGGCAGTATATCAAAAAGGTGGATTGGGGATTCATACTGTGAGGAAGCAATGGGATGAAATATAGGAACCAAAGTGGAGCAGACCATAGAGCAGGAGGATTATTAAAGGCAGTTGGGCAAAAAAATCATAATAGATGAAGCTCAAGGGAATTCTTCTGCATGAAACCTTTCCTGATCTCTACCCACCCCCAAAATTACTAATACTGTTCCTCCTAAACTACCTCATATTTAGCTACTTTGTATACATTTATAATCATTAGCTTCATGCTACATGTATTTTTATAGATGCTTGTTGTTTCTGCCATTAGAATGTAAGCTGCTTGTGGGTAGGGATTTTTTCCATCTTTTGTGCTGGATTCCAAGCACCTAACACAGTACTTAGAATACAGTAAGCCCTTAACAAATATTTATTGATTGATGGATAGACTATCCAAAAGCTAATCATGATAGGGAGAAGCTTGACTGGAATAAAAGGGGTAGGGTGGGGAGTGGGGAAAAATCTATTAAGTCTCGAGTAGGGAATGAATGACATGTTTAAGTTTATGCTTCAAGAATACTAATTTGAAAGCTATGTGATGTACTGGAAATAGGAGAAATTGAATTTAGCAAGATCATTTAGGAAGTTTTAAAAATAATCCAAGATAGAGCTAAAGGAAGATCTGCATTAGGATGGCCACAGTCTCAGAGGTGATAAAGAAGTTTAACTCCAGAAGATTTTACAACTGATTGGATATGGGCAGTGATGTGTTAATAAATGTTTAACAACCAGCTCTTCAGGGGGAGATAAAAGGTGGAGGATGTATACATGACTCATTTAAAATTCGGATAAATTATTTACATTTTCTCCTCACTTTCTTAAGTGTAAACAATCAATAAAACAATAAATCAATCCGTAACTTGTAATGTTTTCTGATTTCTGATGTATAAATGTTCACATTGAAAATCTAACAATTACTAGAGGATGAATGAAAGTGAAACAATAAAGAAATCTCCAAGTTTGACTTGTAGGACCAAAAAAAGGTACTTAAAGAGAGTAATCCAGATTTCACATGGTCAGTTAATCTGGGCACAATTTTCCCTTCTCATCCAGAGTTATGCTACTATAATTAATTATTCATTGCATTTATCATTATAGCTAATTAGTTTTCATTGTTATATTGTTATAAATTATTATTAGTATAATTTAGTGTAGCATATTAGTTATAATACTTCTGCAATTGCCTCTAATAATTTGCTGTGTACATGTTTTGTATGTACATAGTTGTTAGGTTCTTACTAAGTGCAACAGAACATTACACACAGTTGTTTACATATTATTTCCTGAAGGAAAATAATGAATTATTTTTGCCCTTTTCTGAATCCTGATTACTTAATAAAATTCCTTACTAAATGCTTACTTACAAATGACTTATGATACCCATTCTTTCCATTTACTCTGGTCAATACCATGTATAAATTGGATTGGTTCAAGATATAATAGTCCCTTTCCCATTATTTAGTGCCATTTTATAGTTGAATGGAAGTGTTAGCATATAGATGATACAGTGGATAAAGCAGTTGGCCTGGAATCAGGAAGACCTGAGTCCAAATCTGGCTATGACCCTCTATGACCCTGAACAAATCACTCTATCTGCTTTAGTTTCCTTAACTGTAAAATGGGGATACTAAATAACATCTACTTTATCAAATTGCTGTGAAGAATAAGTGAAATAATATTTCTAAAAGCAATTAGCACAGTTCCTGGTACATAGTAAGTGCATAATAAATTCTTATTTATTCCTCCCCATCTTTCTTTCCCCCACAGCCAAATGTTTCCTTTACTTTCAGGGCTACAGGATATTCAAGGAGAATTTCCTTGTCATACATAAGACACCATTTTTTTCTGCCCCAATGCCCTGCAGTGATCCATGCTCCCAGCAAAGGGAGAGGTGGATGTCCTCTGGACAAATGGAGTAGCGTCTTCAAGGTCCAGTCTTATATTGTTAGGATGTTGCAGAGTTACTGCCATCACCTCAAAAGAATCCTCTGAACTCATAAGGTTAAGGTTCCAAATGTTCAATTGACAAGCAGAAAATGGAGCAGAGTGAAGGTATAGTTAAAAATAGGGGGTTGCTATGCAGTTTGTCATGTCCAATTCTTTGTGATCCCATTTGGAGTTTTCGTGGCAAAGATACTGGGATGGTTTGCTATTTTCTTTTCTAGATCATTTTATAGATGAGGAAATTTGGGGAAAATGAGTTAAGTGACTTGCCCAGAGTCACACAACTCCTAAATTTCTGAAATCAAACTTGAATTCAGATCTTCTTGACTCCAGATTAGGGTGATGTATCCACTGTTCCACCTAGTTGTCCCCAGTGGAGTATAATTGTATTGTAAAGGAATGCTTCAAGAGACTATTTAGAGAAACTTGAAAAATTTTGTACGAACTGACAGATTAAAGAGATAAGAACCAAGAGAACAATTTATACAGTAATAACAGTGTAAAGACATTCAGTCTAGAATTCTATCAACATAATGACCAACCATAATTCCTGAGAAGTGTGTTAGCCCATCCTGAGAGAAGTAATGGGCTCAGGTTATAACAGAAGACATACATTTTTCAGGCATAAATCAATATGGGAATTTGTTTTCCTTGATTAAGTAGTCATTATAAAGGTTTTTTTTTTCTTTTTTTTTTTTTTCTTTAAAACTGAAGTGTGATTTAGATAATTAGGAGAAGGGGAAAGGTTACCAAAATTAAATAAATAAAAAGAAAGTAAAGAGGTCACTGAAACATTTTTAATGCCCAGAAAAGAACTAAAAATCAGAAGGAATCATGCTTTTAAAGTTACATGTTGAATTTATTATGCACTTAAAAAGAAAAAAGCTCTTTATAATAGAGATTGGTGGTTTCATATATACTCTTCTATTTCCACTGGAAACAGAGGTTTCCAGTGGAAACACTATTTCTAAGTCTGTCTGTCTTCGTTACTTTAGAACTGGAAGGCATAAACATGGAGCATTAGGGGATCTGAAAACCACTGTCACTGATTATCTGGAAATCCCTGAAGCTATAGGTCAACAATATTTTTCTATGATTTCATGTTCTAAGCATCAAGATGATAACGTTGAAGTTTTATAGGAGACTGTCTAAAGTAGGATGAAAATAACAAAGAAAGAGGAGCAAATTGGGTACAAGGATAAATGGGAGTTTATTGACAAATATAAACCATAGAATATTCAATATTTGGTTATATTTTGAATTATGTTTTATATATAAATTCATAAAAACCCTTTAGATTCATAATTATGTATTCTAGTCTTATCTCTGTAACAATTCAATTATAATTATAATTTTATATTAGATTCTATTAGCATTTCTTACCTTGGATTACTGAATCTATTATTAAAAATTCTAAGATTTAAATAGTACTATGCTAAACACTTTACAAATATTATCTGATTTAATCTTCAACAACAATCCTAGATGCTATTTTTAATCCCCCTTTTACAGTTGAAGAAACTCAGGCATACAAAGATTAAATGACGAACTAATGTTCCTACAGATGGAATGTCTCCAAGGTCACATTTGTACTCCACGCTTCCTAGAATGAGTGTTCTATATGCTGTACCACCTAGCTGTGTACTCATTCCTTCATTAAAGTTCTACTCTGATTCGAGTTCATGTCATAGTGACAACAGCAGATACATAATGGTATGTCAGTTTATCACAAGTTCTAACAGGTCTTTCAAAACTGGAAAGCTTATGAGTATGAACCTAGATATGGCCTGTATGAGTAATTTCTGAGGACCAGCCTAACTACATTTGAAAGGGGTTGGCTGCCAAGGAATGATTTTTTTTTTTCTTTTTACTCACAGTAACATTTACTAAGGCTTAGTTAGAGAGTTGTGATCTTCACTGGACTTTAGACTACTCACATAGATGAAATCATAGATCTCAGAAATATTTGAGTGAGTGGGTATCAATCAATCAATAGACAAGCATTTATTGAGTACCTACCGTGAGTAATCTATTAGATGTTGTGGATACAAAAGCAAAAGGAAACTATCTTCAAGGAATTTATATTCTTTCAAGGGAAACATTGTATGTGTATATAGCTATATACAAAGGCTTTTAAAAAAAATCAATAAACAAATATCTCACTATTATATGCTATGATTACCTCTACTAGTCCATGTGTGACTTTAAGGATGTGGTCTGCTATGGTCTAATATAATCTATTTCTTTTTCCATGCTTTATTCAAAGACAACTTTAATGTTTTGATCAAATGATCAAAAAGATTTCATAGAGATGAGAAAGTAGGAACACATTTGCTGTTATATTTCAGTTGTATATTTTATTAGTCCTGTTTATGATCTTTTGCACTTTTTAGAAATTCTCAAAATAGACTAGTCTTCAGAATGGATTTCTTGTGGATCTGTAAGGTTAGTGGCAGCATGATATAATGGCTACAGAGCCAACCTTAGCATCATGAAAATCTGAGTTCAAGCCCTTTCTCTCACACAGCTTGGTTCTATGATCATGAATAAGTTATTTAATTCTCAATGCATTCAGGAATCTAAGTTTCTAACTCTCTAAGTTAGAGGTGAAGTACAAATTTCTAACAGTGAAAGGAATTTCCATCAGGAATTACCCCATACCAATACAATCATATAAGTACATCCTCCTCCTCCCTAAATTAAGTGTTGTTCCTCTGCTTGAATTCATCTTTCAAGTGCCATTACCAATCCAGTTCGTCACATAAGAACAGGAAAAAAAAAACCTGTCAGATCTGTTTAAACTAATATCCATTTGTTATCCTAATTTCATATCATAACATTCTTAGAATGGTTTGGTTTGGCTTATTTTGTTGTTACTCAGTTGTGTCCAATCCTTTGGGACCTCATTTGGGATTTTCTTGGCAAAGATACTGGAATAGTGTGCCATTTCCTTCTCCAGTTCATTATAAAGATGAGGAGCTGAAGCAAACAGAGTTAAGTAACTTGCCCAGCCTCACAAGGTAAGTATGAGGCTGAGTTTGAACTCATGAAGATGAATCTTCCTGATTCTAAGCCCTATGCTCTATCCACTTCACCACCTAGTTGCTTACTTTGTTCAGTAAAAGCTCATGAAAATTCTCTGTAAGCTTAATTTTTCAATACTTATTTTTATCTTGTAACTATTACTCTACATGTGTTAAATTTCTCTAGATGGGGCAGCTAGGTGGTGCAATGGACAGAGCACCAGCCCTGAATTCTGGAGGACCCGAGTTCAAATCTGGTCTCAGACACTTAACACTTCCTAGCTGTGTGACCCTGGGCAAGTCATTTAACCCCAGTGGGGGGGGGGGGGAATTTCTCTAGGAAACAACAATAGAATTAATGTCTTTTCTTTTATTTATTTCATTTTTCCTAAAGTTGACAACTTATTTAAACACCTATTGTAACTGGTAGCAGTTTTTCATCTTTATCTTTTCTATTTTGCTATTTGCTTGACCTTTGTTCTAACCAGTCAGTGATATAACTGAACACTGACTACTCATTTTGAAATGAAAGCTATACCTATAATCAATCCTTTCCTGTATATAAGGGTTGTTTTCTTTTGGAATCTGTCATATTGTTTGGTACTCACCAAATGCAGAATTTTTCAAATCTCTTTATGAAGAAAACAGTCATGAAAACTATTGGGAAAATTGGAAAGAAGTTCATCAGAATTTAGATTGAGGTAAACATTTTATACTACATCCCAAAATATCCAAGAAGATATGTGATTTAAATATAAAAGGCTGTATCATTAAAAATTAGAAGACTAAAGGAGGTATCTTTCAAGTTTATGGCTAGTGGAAAAATTAACTTAGCCAGACAAGGAATAAAGCAAGTCATAGAGCTAAATAGATAAGCCTGAGTAAATACAATTTTAAAGCTTTTAAATAAATTAAATTACTACAGATAGTATAAGAAAAGAAGGAAGAAAATCCTTGCATCCAGAATATTTAATTTAAAAATCTAATTTTTAGTATAAATACATTTACATTCTTAACAAGTGTGCACGTGTGTGCGCACACGTGCACACACACACACACACACACACACATCTTAGAGCCAGTCCCCAAAAGCTGTGATCAAACATTGAAAGAATTGCAAAAGGGGCAGTTAGGTGGTGCAGTGGATCCAGCCTTGAATTCAGGAGGACCCGAGTTCAAATGTGGTCTCAGACACTTAACACTTCCTAGCTGTGTGACCCTGGGCAAGTCACTTAACCCGAGCCTCAGAGAAAAAAAAATTGCAAAACTATCCATAGCTACACTGAAAAATGTTCTTAATAACTAATGGGTAAATATATATATATTTTTAAGCATAAGACTTCACTGTATACCAAAAAAAAAAACTGGTAATGATAAAAGAAAAAATTATCTAACTACTTAAGTGACTATGGCAAGGCAGATATATTAATATACTATTAAATGAATTAGTCTAATCATTTGGGAAACAATTTGGAATATGTAAGAAAAGTCATCTAAATGTTCATACCCTTTAACCCAGTGACCTCTTTCCTAGGAAACAATGTCTCTAGAAAGAAAAAAAGAAAGAAAATTATCTATTTACCAAAATATTCAAAATCATACTTTCTGTAGTAGCAAAAAAATAGAAACATTGCAAGTTTCTACTGGTTGAGAAATGGTTCAAATTATAGTATATGAATGCAATAGAATATTCTGTGCCTTAAAAAACAATGAATATAAGGAATTTAAAGAAACTTGGGAAAACTGTGAACTGATGAAAGAAAAACAGAATCAAGAGTACAATATGGACAATAACTATAATAATATACATTTAAACAACACAAAAAGGCTATTGTACTCAGATTACGTGCTATAATAATACTGATTCCAAAAGACATAATGATGAAATACATCCTTCTCTTCTTCATGGGGAAGGAGTTTAAGAGACCTATGAATGAAAAATATGACATACAAACAAATGTGATTATATCACTTTCTTTGATTTGACTTTTTTATTACAAATAAGAACATGAAGGAGGAGAAGCACAGTGGGTAACTACTGTGATGCAAAAAAATCTCTATAAAAACATCAATTAAACATTTAAAAAGTACTTCTTATGTGTTTTGATAATTTTACTTTAATAATTTCTTCATCCTGAACTGCATTTTTCAAGATAGATTCATTGCTTTCCCTATTTCTACCTTTACAATGACGTCCTCAATTGTCAAGATATATTTTCACTTAGTTTAGATGATATTGTTAATTTATCTATAAAATTTCTTTACATCATCCTCTGCAAGAGATGTTTGCATATAAACTATAATTATTTTCGTGATCTTTTCTTGGCTTACATTCATTATGAATACTAGTATGTAAGATGACCCCAAGTTCCAGGAAAGAATCCTGCTTGCCATTGTGCATTAAAGGAAACCAGTTCTGCTAATGCCTTTATTATATATTTCTATATCATAATACATATGCATATGTATCTGTGTCAGAGACTCATTGTTGACACAAAGGACTTGGATAAATTTTGAAAATTTTTCATTGTCCAGCATAACAATTCTCATGTTTTTTTGGCCTTAGGAACCCTTTATGTTCTTAAAAATTATCAAGAAGCCTCATTTAAAGAGCTCTTGCTTATGTATTTACTACATTTGAAATTAAAATCTTAATATTTTTCAGGAAATAGTTCTGAGCTCACAAAACCCTTGAAAGTTCATAGATTACACTTTGACAGCCAATGTTCTATCTTATTTCTACAATTCATATCATCTGGAAACTTTCCCTCAAGGATAGTCATCAGCTTCCCATAAAAGCATATGGGTTCATAGGGCTCAAATAATAAACAATTTTATGTACACATTAATGGAAACAGGGAGACCTTGAATCTGAACCCACAGATAACTGATTCCCTGTAGTGAGTAATTGTTGTCACATAAACCTGTATGGTCCTCCATCTGTACAAGAGAGTACAGCCTGGGCACTGCTCTAGCTAGGGTCCTTAAGTGTTGGTTTTCTATATGAGTGCTTCCTCCCATGGCTTCCCCATCCCTACCATGCTACTTACTTCTGGCAGATCTCTATTATTGTTTTTCTCATCAGGCTTATTATGTATTCAAGTGCTTATTCACTGGCCTAATCCAGAGTTTTTCCTTTCAAATGGGGAATGGAAAGAAGGTGAAAGGAGAGGAAAGAAATGGTCATTTTGGCAGCATTACCCCTCATATAGCTTGATTTCAACTGTCATTTACCTCATAAGGATTACTAAAACACATACACATACACACACAATCAGAAAGAGAAACAGAAAAAAACTTTTATTTTTATTGTTTTTGGAAGGCAATTGGGGTTAAATGACCCAGCCGTTAAGTGTTAAGTGTCTGAGATCATATTGAACTCAGGTCCTCCTGCCTCCAGGGCTGGTACTCTCACCATTATACCATCTAGATGCCCCAAAAAGAGAGTTCTTATGGTTTCTTTTGCATCTTGCTCTTTCATCTTCAAAATTCATATGAAAGAATTCTTGGGGGCTATCGGAATATTTCCTCCTCGTACTACATAACTAAATGCTTAATTCCATGAAGACTGATGGTGAATCATTATCATTTCTCTTCTCTCAGTCAATATCCTTTTTGTCAGGAGGGAGTCCCTGACACTAAAATTGCATAGATATATGTGACATGATACAGAAATATATTAAAAAAGCATTAGCAGAATTGGTTTCATTTTTTACTCAATGGCAAGAAAAAGCATTCTTTCTTAGGACCCTCAGTCATCTTGTATTCTGGTATTCATGATAAACATATGAATAGTGAAAAGTTATAATTTATATACTAACAAGCTCATATTAGCATTTTCAATTAGGTCTCAGGGTTCAAATGTGCAGCCTGGCTCTTCCCTGAATTGTCATTGTGGGGACAGGAACTAAAACTTTAGAAGAGAAGAGCCAGATAGCTTAGTCTATTACACATCACCTTTCTTGTTTCAAGATGCTTTTGTAGCCATACTTATTTTCAGAGATCACTAGAGAAGAGCCAAAAAACAAGCCAGCTTCAGATGTTCTCCAAAGAAACTCAGAGTGGGGGCACAAGTCAAAAAGAATGATGAGAATAATTATGATGAAATCAAAACAATTTACAGTCATATACAAATGCTCTAAATCATTATTTATTGGAGAAATGCAAAATAAAACAACCTTGAGATATCATTCTATACCTATCAGATTGACTAAAATGGTACAAGGGGAAAATGACAAATGTTGGAGAGGCTATGGAAAAACTGGGGTGCTAATTAATCGTGGGTGAACTGATCTAACCAATTTGGAGAACAATTTGGAATTATGCCCAAAGAGTTATTAAGCTACCTATATACCCTTTGGCCCAGCAATATCACTACTTGATCTATTTCCAAAGATGATTAGGGAAAAAGTAAAAGAACCTATATATTCTAAAAATGTTTACAGCAGCTCTTTTTGTGGTGGTAAAGAACTGGAAACTGCAGGGATGCCCATCAATTAGAAAACAGTTGATGAAGTTGTGTTACATAAATATGATGGAATACTACTATACCATAAGAAATTATGAGCTTGATGATTTTAGAAAAACATGGAAAGACTTGCATGAAATAATGAAGAGCAAAATGAGCAGTCAGAAAACACTGTATACAGTAATAATAATACAAAATCTATATACAGACTTTGACCAAATAAGTTATTTTTACTATTACAAATATCTAAATTAACTATAAAGAATTATATGAAGGAAGATTCTATATATATCCAGAGAAAGAACTAATAAGTAGAAGTTTATGTATAAAACAACCTTACATACACACACATACAGACACACACACACACAGAGTATCTAATGGTAGCTATCTCTAAGGTTGGGGAAAGAGGGAGTGAATAAAAAGAAGAAATTTACATGATAGATTTGTTGTACATTTTGGAGAAACAGCAAGTTGTGTATTATAGATTTGCAGTTTCATGTGCAATAATTTTTTTTATTGTACTATGTTATGGAAATATGTTTTATGCTATAAATTAAAATATTTAAAATAAAATAAAAAAGAGAAGTCTCCATGATAGGAAATTGAATTCATATGAATCCAGAGATACTTAGAACCAGAGATATATTTTAATAACAAATCATTTCACATAATTAGTAGAGACATTAGGTCATCATGGAAAGAAAGATCCCTTCTTAAATCCCTTCCAGATTTAAGTCTATGATCCTGGCTATATATGTGTTTTCTATATTTACAATTTCCATTTTTCTATTCTTATCATTTTTGCTTTGCATACAACAAAATGTTATAGTTACCTACATTTCATAGTCAGGGATCTAGCATAAAAATAATTTCTGTGTAATTTCAAGACTGTGTGTTATCTGGACCCAGAGTAAGAAGGCACACAGCTCAGAGCATCAGTTTAATAATTCAGATTTTTAAATCCAGCCATGAGAGCTGGCAAGGAAAGCTTAAAGACACGGCTTGAGAGAGGCAAATAATTATGATTTTCCAAGCTGCCATCTCTTGAGGAAAAAATGTAAAAGAAAATATGGCATATTAGGCACCTTGCCTGCATATTAAAGCCTAGAAGCAAGATCCAACACTGCAGAAAATCCATTATATTTTAATGCAAATTTCCTTTAAAATCCTGCAGCATGAGAATGAAAAGCATGTATTAAGTGCTTTATAAGAAGTATCTTTCAAGCAGTTTCCAGGATGAATGGGAATCTGTACATATGCAAAGCATTATAAAATATCTAAATTAACTGAGGCAAAATTTTTTAAAAACCCATGTGTTCCTCAGCATGTGTTTCTGAGGGACAGCTCCCAACTAGAATCAACCAACCATTCTGTGGTAAATGCTGACCCTTTCCATATGCATATGTATAAACATTTAGAAACCTCTGCATTCATTAATCCCCATCAGCCAATAGCTAAGGTTGTTTAAAAACAAAACAAAACAAAACAAAACAAAACAAAAGTACTAATCATTTATAATATAAAGTAACTGTGCCACAATTTGGAGGTTGGGTTATTAAAACAAACTAAGGAAAAAAATTTAATTTGAGATTATGCATGTTTTATAACATTTACAAATAACATTATAACATATGTTTGTAGATAATCCATGTGTATGTGCAGAGATATATGTGGCCACATTAAGGTCCTTCTCTAATTTCTCATACTGATATAGAGATGACCTTGAGCTTTCTAGGACCTCCTAGTTAATGAATTTTAAGCTTTAGCAGTTGCAACCAAACTGGAAAAGTATTGTTTATAGGTCAAGAATGGTCTATCATCTGAGAACCAGATTGAAAAAGCCAAAAAGATTGAAAAAACTTAGCATCCAGCTGTTTGCAAGATAAAACATTTTGAGGGGTGAAATAAATGTCAAAGCCTGTGTTCGAAGTCATAGAGGCAGTGCAATGTATATTATTTATAGGATTATCCATACTAAAATAAAAATCACAGTTCTTTGTAGTTTTTATGTTTTAAAAAAATTTTGGACTTTATAATTAAGACCAAATAAAATGAGCATTTCTAATATACATAGTAAAACAGAAGAAGAAAAGTACACCTAAATGAAGCATATATTATGTAGAACCCTAAATTTATAATAAATTCAACATGTAACTTTCAAGACTGTTCCTGTTTTGATTTCTTCTGGCATTTTAAAAGTATTTTTTCCTATGTCTTTCAAATGCTTTAATGACCCACTTTTCTTTCTCTCTCTTTTTTTTTTTTTTTGGTAGCCCTATCCTTACCCATCTCACATCCCTCCTCACACAATTAAAAACAACACTAACATCAAGCCTTTATAACAAATATATATATATATATATATATATGTATATATATATATATATATATATATATATATATATATATATATATATATATATATATATATATATATATATATATATATATATATATATATATATATATAAAATCAAGCAAGACAAATTCCCAAAGTGAACCATGACCAAAAATGTATATCTCATTTTGTATCCTGGAGCTGTCATCCTGTGTTAGGAGGTGGATAGTTTGCTCCATACTTGGTACTTTGAAGACATGGTTGCTAATTACATGATCCAAGTTAATTCTTTCCAAGTTACTTTTATATATAATGTTGTGTTCTAGCTCTGGTCATTTCACTCTGTATCAGTAATATGTCATCATGGGTTTCCCAAATATTATACTTTTTCTTATAGGGCAAAAATATACTATTGTATTTATGTGCCATGATTTGTTCTGCCATTCTCCAGTTGCTTAACATTCCCTTGGTTTCCTATTCTTTGTCACCATAAAGAGAACTGCTATAAAATTTTTTGTATAAATCAAAGATTCTAGCTTTTGGGATAAGAACTCACTATTTGACCAACTGCTGGGACAATTGGAAACTAGTATGGCAGAAATTAGGCATTAACACCTAACACCCATACCAAGATAAGGTCAAAATGGGTTCATGATTTAGTCATAAAGAGTAATAATCATAAGCAAATTAGAAGAAGAAAGGATAGTTTATCTCTCAGATCTGTGGAGAATGAAGGAATTTGTACCCAAAGAACTGGAGTACATTATTGAATACTAAATGGATAATTTTGATTATATTAAGTTAAAAAGTTTTTGTGCAAACAAAATTAATGCAGATAAGATTAGAAGGGAAGCAATAAAATGGGAAAACATTTTATGGTCAAAGTTTCTGATAAAGTCCACATTTCCAAAATATATAGAGCATTGACTCTAATTTATAAGAAATCAAGCCAATCTCCAATTGATAAATGGTCAAAGGATATGAACAGACAATTCCTGGATGAAGAAATTGAAACTATTTCTAATCATATGAAAAGATGCTCCAAGTCATTATTACTCAGAGAAATGAAAATTAAGATAACTCTGAGATACTACTACACACCTGTCAGATTGGCTAGAATGACAGGGAAAAGTGATGCAGAATGTTGGAGGGGATGTGGGGGAAATGGGACACTAATACATTGCTGGTGGAGTTGTGAAACATCCAGCCATTCTGGAGAGCAATTTGGAACTATGCTCAAAAAGTTATCAAACTGTGCATATCCTGTGATCCAACAGTGTTACTACTGGGCTTATATCCCAAAGAGATCTTAAAGAAGGGAAAGGGACCTGTATGTGCAAGAATGTTTGTGGCAGCCCTCTTTGTGGTGGCCAGACACTGGAAACTAAGTGGATGCCCATCAACTGGAGAATGGCTGAATAAATTGTGTTGTATGAATATTATGGAATATTATTGTTCTGTAAGAAATTACCAGCAGGAATATTTCAGAGAGGCCTGGAGAGACTTACATGAACTGATGCTGAGTGAAATGAGCAGGACCAGGAGATCATTGTATACTTCAACAATAATACTGTATGATGATCAATTCTGATGGACGTGGCCCTCTCCAACAATGAGATGAACCAAATCAGTTCTAACAGAGCAGTAAGGAACTGAACCAGCTACATCCAGCAAAAGAACTCTAGGAGATGATTATGAACCACTACATAGAATTCCCAATCCTTCTATTTTTATCCACCTGCATTTTTTATTTCCTTCACAGGCTAATTGTACACTATTTCAAAGTCCGATTCTTTTTGTACAGCAAAACAACTGTTTGGACATGTATACATATATTGTATTTAATTTATACTTTAACATATTTAACATGTATTGATCAACCTGCCATCTGGGGTGGGAGGAAGGAGGGGAAAAATTAGAACAAAAGGTTTGGCAATTGTCAATGTTGTAAAATTACCCAGGTATATATATGGTAAATAAAAACTATTAAAATTTTTAAAAAATTAAAAAAAAAAAAAGAAATCAAGCCATTCTCCAATTGACAAATGGTCAAAGGATATGAACAGACAATTTTCAGATGAAGAGACAAACTATTTCTAGTCATATGAAAAGGTGCTTAAAATCATTATTGATCAGAGAAATGCAAATTAAGACAGCTCTGAGATAGCACTACACCCTTCTCAGATTGGCTAAGATGACAGGAAGAGATAATAATGAATGTTGGAAGGGATGTGGGAAAACTGGGACACGGATACATTGTTGATGGAGTTGGAAATGGATCCAACCATTCTGGAGAGCAATTTGGAATTATGCTCAAAAAGTTATCAAACTGTGCATACCTTTTGACCCAGCAGTGTTTCTACTAGGATATTAAAAAGAGATATTAAAGAAGGGAAAGGGACACATGTGCAAAACTCTGGCAGCCCTTTTTGTAGTGGCAAGAAACTAGAAACTGAATGGATGCTCATCAATTGGAAACTGGCTGAATAAATTATGGCATATGAATGTTATGGAATATTGTTCTATAAGAAACAATCAGCAGGAGGATTTCAGAGAGGTTTGGGGAGACTTACATAAACTGATGCTAATGCGCAGAACCAGGAGATCATTGTACATGGCAACAGCAAGAATATATAATGGTCAATTCTGATGGATGTGGCTCTTTACAGCAATGAAGTTATCCAAGCCAAATCCACTTTTCAGTGATGAAGAGAGACATATACACCCAGTGAGAGGACTGTGGGAACTGAGTATGGATCACAAGATAGTATTTTCACTCTTTTTGTTGTTGTTTACTTGCATTTTGTTTTCTTTCTCACTTTTTTCCTTTTTGACCTGATTTTTCTTGTGCAGTATAATAATTGTGGAAATATGTATAGAAGAATTGCACATGTTTAACATATATTGGATTGCTTACCATCTAGAGAATGGGGGAAAGGGGGGAGGGGATTTGGAACACAAGGTTTTGCAAGGGTAAATGTTGGAAATTATCCATACACATGTTTTGAAAATAAAAAGCTTTAATAAAAAAAATCTTTTTTTTTGTATATATGGATCCTTTTTGTTTCTTTGATCCCTTTGATAAGTCTCGGAGTGCTCCAGTTGATTCAAAGGAAATGAAGAGTTTTCCTTTTTTAAAAATCATATAATCTAATGGTTGAGAAGTGGGATAGATTGTCTTAATTTCCACTCCAATAATTATTAGGGACTTGGAGCATTTTTTTTATATGATCATTGGTAGCTTGGACTTTTTCCTTTGAAAACTGCCTTTTCATATCTGCCATTCATTGTTTGAGAGATGGCTTTTGTTCTTATAAATTGAAATTAATACCTTGGGTATTGTTGATATCAGGTCTTAATCAGAGAAACTTGCTGCAAAGTATTTTTCTAGTTAATTATTTTCTTTTAATTTTAATTATTTTTGTTTATTATAGTTCTTCAAGCCTTTCTAAAATTCTCTATAGACAATCTACTCCATCTGTTAGCATAGTGATTTCCAACCTTTTTTTTTTTTTTTTTTTGGACTGATAAAAATAAATATGTATCAATGATTTTACATATGTTTATATAAACACACACACACATATATAAAATATATACACACATATAACCCATTTGCCTACCCTCTCTGAATCTCATTTCTTCAAATCTAAAATGGATACAATAATAGTATTATCTATTACCAATAATAGTACTACCTATATTGAAAGGTTTTGAGAAATAAATAAGAAGTGATTTGTAAAGTGTATCTCGATATACAAACATAAGTTTGGGATCAATGGAAAAAAAAAACAAAACAAAACAAAATAGTTTTGGTATCTGAGGACCCAGAGTTCAAATCCCATCTCAGACGTTTACTACCTATGTTACTATTGACAAGCTATATTGTTTCTGGAATACACTTTCCTTATCTGTAAATTGAGATAATATTCTAGGCCAGACCAAACTCAAGCCAGTCTAGTGGTTCAAGCTCAGGTACATAATGCAATGAAATGTTCATGGAACATATAACCTTTAACAAGAAAAATTACTTAATAATGGAAAGTAAATTCAATAAGAGTATAACTGATTTAGATGGATGTAATTCCCTTTTGCCTTTTTGTTTGCTAGACAGGAGGGCCATTAAGCAACAGAAAAGCAGAGATTTCATAAGCCTCAGAAGCACTGTCTCCTCATGGGGCTGGGGCTTTTACACCTCAGAACAGTGAGAAAACTACATGAACCACTATAGCCCCAGTATTACAAACCAATTAACACACTCAAGGACAGCTTTTTAGCCCATTTGGGGAAAACTTATGCAGCCTACATGAAACAAATTTGCTGTGCTCACATGGTTGGAGTAGATGATTTATAATGATGATGATGGTGATTTTTCAGCTCTAATCTTATGATCTTATAATATTTCTTAAGGTACCATAAAAATTCATATACCACCAATGTTCCTAAAGATGTGTAATTATGAAGGAAAGCCTCCCTCTGGCTTCTATGACACATCTCCAAGTAATTTTCCTGCTTGTTTGACTATTCCTTCTCAATTTTTTCCACTGGTTCTTTTTTTTCCTCCCCCTGTTTTACTTGGTCTTTCCCCCCTAATTATCTTCCTCCTATTTATCCTCTTTCCCTCACAATACACAATATTTGTAATATATAAGTAGTCCAACATAACCAAAAATGTGTCTGTGTCATCCTGCATATTCATCTGTTTGTCATAAAGTGAGGAGCATTCTTGATATCATCAGTACTCTGAAATTGTGGTTGATCACTGTATTATTTAGAGTTCTTAATCCTTTTATAATTGTTCATTTTTACAATATTGATATTTATAATATTAATTACTCTCCTGGTTCAGCTCATTTTACTCTGTATTAGTTCATGCAAGTCTTCCAAGGTTTCTCTGAAATTGTCTTTTCTTTCAATCCTACTTTCTTGTTATATGTTGTTTCAGTCATTCTTCATGGTCTCATTTAAGGTTTTCTTTGCAAAGATCCTGGACTGGCTTACCATTTCCTTCTCCAGTTCACTTTACAGATGAGGAAACTGAGACAAACAGGGCTAAGTCACACAACCAATGTCTGAGGCCACATTTGAACTCAGGTCTTCCTGACCACAAACCTATCCACTATGCTACCTAGCTGCACAGAACCATAATTTGTTTAGCATTTCCCAATTGATGGGCATTTTGGTTCTTTGACACAGCAAAAAAGTGTGGCTAAAAATATTTTTGTGCTTTTAAAAGAAGTGTCCACATCATAGACCCTTTCTTTGGTGGATCCTAATGCACTCTGCAGTAACTATATCTATTCTTGTCTTAGTCCAATTGCAACCTAGTTAAAATTCTAGGTCACAGTAGTGTTCTTTAAAAAAAAAAAAAAAAAAAAAAAAAAAACTTTTATAGTTTAATAATTCTCGTAGACCCTTCAGCTATCACTGTACATAAAACACACCCAGACATACATAACAATCACCACATACTTTAACCAAATGTGTATGTCTTTGAGAACTTTATGGAAAAAAAAAACAACACTTTAGGGTAGAGAATACTAATAAGCAGATTTTTTTCATATCAGAATTTTCCATAGCTCATCATGACATGTATTTTACTTTTATGCCAATTGTCATTTTTGCCAATTCTGAATTAAATATTTACAGATATATTTTGTCCATTTCAAATCTGTACATCCATTTTGAATTTTGACATGTTCTAATAAGCTTACATCTTCTCAATTATCATCAATGAAATTCATTAATACTTTATTATAAAAGCTCCAAACTGAAATCTCTTTAGGTTTTGATATCATATCTTTGATAAGTCCTATAGCAGGGCACTCTGAAGCATTTGTAACTCAGAACCAAAGGATAAAAGAGTTCACTTTATCTCACAGTGCTCTCCAGGAAGCAAATGTTCCAGATATCAAACATGCTGGCAGCAAATGCTTCCCAGTTGTTTCAACCAATGCCTAATCTTTACATAAAGGTTAGCAATTGACAGGGTTTTTTTTTTAAGTTAGGGGCCAGATTCCCAGAACTATTTTTATTTTGAAAGACACTCATGGAAAAAACATTCCCAGAAAACTTCAGACTATGATCTATATACTGATAATAGTCACTTGGTGTCTTAATTATTCTTGTTCTATGAAATTCTGAGTAACTCATTTCCTCTCAGATCAGAATTCCAAGTTTATCCCATATAAGCCTATGTATTTCATATTTGAAAAGCAGCTCTCTACATTTTGAAATATAACATCAAAAATAGTGCAAACTGCAGGCCCAGAGATGAGGCAGTCCAGTCTAGAGCTGGTAAACACTGATACTTCTCACTTCTTCAAAAGTAAACAAGAAAACCCAAGGGCCAGTGGAGACCAGTCTCTGAGTGCTAATGAAAACACCCCCCAGGATCCCCTGAGGTATGTAACAGGGAAGTGTGACTCACACATTGTACCTGGGAAAATACAGAGCTCCCACATAACCAGGGTGGGGAGAAGCAAGGCTGTTTCTCCATTTGATTGGCAGGGAGAGTTTTAAGGGAACTGACAGGTTTAAAACTTAATACTTGAGTTAATAGGTCCCAGTATTCTAGTGAACTGATTCTCTTTAGGTCTGATTTATGAAAATAAATCTTTTGGAATATTAGCTTGTAAAGGATGAAGTGCTATTTAGTAATTGGTTAAAACCAGGGGGGGAACTCAGAACACCTGAGTTGTGTTCTCAGCTCCGCCTCAATTCCCATACCATTAGAGGCTGTCATCTTGTCTTATGCTCTTCTGTCACTCAGAAAAAAAATTTACTTTGCTCTCTGTCCCTGTCTCTCTCTCTCAATCACCTCTCAGTCACATCTTTCTCTCTTTGTCTTCACCTCTTCTCTCTGTCTCCTTCCCATCTCTCTGTCTCTCTGTTTCCAGTCTCAGTCACTCCTCTCTCTGTCTCTGTCTGTCTACCTGTCTCTTTGTGTCTCTCTCTCTCATAAAAGAGAAGCAACATATAAAAGCCATTAAATGACTTGCTCAAGGTCACATAGCCACTAAGTATCTGAGGCTGGATTTGAACTTATATCTTCCTGACTCCAGGCCTGGTGTTCTCTTCACTGCACCACTTAGCTGCCCTTATATACATACACATAGATATACATATGAAATATGTATATGTACCTAAAAATATGTAATTTACTTGTTTCTGAATATATTATTCCATGCCCCCCAATAGGATAATGTAAGCTCCTTGAAGGCAGATAATGTCTATTTTTTTTTTCTTTTTAATCCTGAGTGGCTGATACACAGTAAGTGTTTAATAAATGCCAAAGGCCTGGATGTCAAACCCTCTTAACCAGAGTGCTGTATTCCTCCTAGCACTTACTAGGAAGAAAGTGCTTTATGAACACTCTTGGTATGACTCTAAGGATTACTTTTTATTTTAATTTCCAAAATAAGTGATGATTTTAAAAACAGCTGGAAGAAGAAGCAAGGAATTGAATCAGTTCATCTTAAAGTTTTTTCCTAATCTGAAGGTTTGTGACATATTATCTAACAGCAGGTGAAGAAAGTGCAAACCATGTTAGACGGGTACCTTTGTCTCTTATCCCATTTCAAAGCACTTTGAATTTCCTGACTATCAAAGGCATATTTCAATGAAATTTAGGTCATTCCTATTACATAAGTGTTTCTTCTTCATTTTTCACATTAAATCTATATTATGATATATGGGCATGTGAGAGGACATTTATAAAAATAAATGGCATCTTCCTTCTATTGTGTTAATGTGTGACTAAAAGCAATCTCTATTCTTTTAACTCATATAATATTTTATTTTCTAATGAAGAATCTACTGTGATTTATTATTATGATTGTGGATTATTATTAAGGCTTAAGTATTAGATTCCTCCTTTTCCACAGTCAAAAGACTCAATTGGAAGAAACCTTAGAAGCCATCTAATCATGTTGTTGTTTAGTTGATTAATTATTTCCAACTCTTGATGACCTATTTGGGTTGTTTTATTTTTCTTGGCAAAGATACTTGTATGGTATACCATTTCCTTCTCCAGCTCATTTTACAGATGAGGAAACTGAGGCAAACAGGGATAAGAGACTTGTTCAGGATCATACATCTGAGGCCAGATTTGAACTTGATAAGATTCCTGACTTCAGGTCCAGCATTCTAGCCACTGTACCACCTAGCTGTACCATCTAGTCACAGGACTATTATATGTTAAGATAAAATATCTGGAGGTAACTAGGTCACGCAATGGATAGAGGACCAGCCTTGAAGTCAGGAGGACCTGAGTTCAAATCTGGTCTTAGACACTTAACACTTCCTGGCCGTATGACCCTGAGCAAGTAACTTAACCCCAACTGCTTCAGGAAAAAAAAAAAAAAAAAAAAGATAAAATATCTGGATAAATAAAAGACATTGACATTAGAGATTATACAAGCAAATCCTCTAATTTTACAGATGAAAAAGTGACACATAGTCATTCTAAATCAAGTATTCTTTCCACTACATTTTGTTTTATTTTGTTTTCAATATTTCAGTCTTGGGGATCTGAATTGGAACAATGGTTTCCTATTGCATATGTTGGCTCAAATTGGATAACACAGAGCTCCCTTAAGTTTCCCCCCCCCCCCTTAGGCTGGGGTTAAGTGACTTGCCCAGGGTCACACAGTTAGGAAGTGGTAAGTGTCTGAGACCAGATTTGAACTGGGGTCCTCCTGAATTCAAGGCTGGTTCTCTATCCACTGCGCCACCTAGCTGCCCCCTCCCTTAAATTTTTTGGTCACTTATCTCAACAGTAAAAAAATTTTGCAAATTACTTCATAATATCTTTATATTTACATATATATGTATGTATATAGAAATGTATACACATACTAATAATTATGAACATAATTAAAGTTATACACATTAGACATTTTTAAAAGGATAAGCTAAAGATAAAATAATGATCCCCAGTCAATAGGAAGCCATTGAAGTTTCTTGAATATTAGACATGCTCATTAAGAAAAACATGTATTGGAGAGTGGAGGAGCTTGAATCAGGGAGACAAATTGGAAGTCTATTACATTGCCAGAAGTGATAAGGGCCTGAACCAAGGTGTTGGTCACATGAATAAAAAGGAGACAGCACTTAACACAGTGCCTGACACAAAGTAGGTATTTAATAAATAATTATTGATTGACAGGTTATTGATTGGTTAATTGACAGATGTGAAGATGTGGAATGTGATCCAAATTTATGACAAATGATGTGGGGAATGGGAGAGTAAAGATATAAAGGTAACTTCAAAACTTTGAATCTGGGTATTTGGAATGATGGTGGTGCCCTTGAGAGAAAAAGGGAAGTTTGGAAACCAGGTGGGTTTATGGGGTGGTGGAAAGAGAGAAACTTCTGCAAGCATATCAATTTGATCACCAATCACTGTCCCAGCTGAACTTCTAAGAGTTGCTTCTCACAACAATATGGTAGAAAGAAGTGTATGTTGTAGGGAAGAGTAAGGTATTATTCCTATGGCACCTGTTAAAGATGCTACTATAGCTACTTCAGTAAATTAGGTTATAAATGCCCTGAGGAAGAGATCAGGGTAGACAGAAGAGCACTGGAGAAAAAAGGGAGATGACTTTGTGTTGGAGACAAGACTCACAAATGGCTATCAATGGGATTGTGGTATTCAGCCAGGAGCTGGTTTAACAAACTGCTCTCCAGGAAAAAAAAGCAAACAAACAAACAAACAAAAACATACAAATGTATAAGCATGACATGCTTTTAAATTTAATCTGCATTATTAAAATTTTATCAGTAACTTTCTTAAGTCTAGACAATCAACAGCACAATAAATCAAACACTGATTTCTAGTATTGCTGATTTCCAACATGTAAATGCTCACATTGAACATTTACCAGGCGTTTTAAGAGAGAGAGTCTATACAAGGTGGCTGTATTCGACCTTAGAGTGAGGCCATAGATCTCTCATGGGGCTCCAGTCCCTACTTTGGACACTACCACTTTATATTGCTTTGACTCTCTTTATTCCATATCCTAGTGGAAATAAAGTCTAATATTGGAGCAAGAAAATATCCCTTATTACAATTGTATTACTATATTCTTATTGTATTCTAATTACAATTACTGGGGCTTCCTTTTCCCAAGTCAAATGAGCACTAATTTGTTTAATTCTCAACCTTGAAATTATCCTTTTGAAGGAACTTAAAAATTTTTTCTGGTTATTGATTAATTTTTTAAATATACATTTCTTTATAAATCATGTTAGGAGAGAAAAATCCAAACAAAAGAGAAGAATCCCAAGAGAAAAAAAAAAAAAAAACAAGAAAAAGAAAAAGAAAATGAACTACTGAGAAGAACCAAGTCTTTCATAGTTGATCATCTCATTGAAGGAACTTTAAAAAAAATAGCAACCATAAAGTATGTGGTAAATCATAAAGCATAAGATATAGATGTCTAAAATGTGTTATTTGTTACTGGCACAATCATCTCTGATATTCACATTTACTATTATTGTATTCCAAGTGTTCACTGCTTGGAATTCTTCATTTAATTGAGAGCCAGAAGATGAAAAGCACCCATACATAAATTACAGTGAAACGTTCAAGAAAAAATAGCTGAACCGTCTCAGAATTTATAAAATTCATTAAAGTTTGCAAACCTACCCACGATACTATTTAAATCTAGTCATAACAAAGTTAAACAGATATAGGGATCATTAATTGTTTTACAGGTGAAAAAAGCACTTATATGCCTATTGATCAACTGATTGATTGACTGATTGATGGAGGTATTTTAACATCATGTGGAAATACTCTTAGGCTACTTCTATTTAATTTGGGAATACTTGCTCAGAGATTTTGTAACTCATGTATGATCTTTCACACTAATATTGGTAAATTTTCTATTGTCTTTCCAAAACTGTAGATTTTGCTTTAATAGCTGACAATTCTCACCAAGGAGATAGCTGCTTATTCAATTAATGATTTTCCATTGTGTTCCCAAAGAAGATCTTCGGCTTCCTAGTGGTCTCCAATATCAATAAACTGCTGAGGTCAAGAGACTTTAACCTGAGTGTGACATAACTATAAGCAGTCATCATTTTGCTACTTGAGCTGAGGAATGGAGAGTTTGTGTGCACATTATGAGTCTGATCAGGCACATGTGGCAACGTGTTACTCCAAACACTAGACAGGTTTCCCTCTCACTATCCCCTAGACTCCCCCCATCACACGCAGAAGCACATGTTGGCAAATGGCAAGATCAGGGCTGCCAGATGGATAAGCAGTCTGACTGAATCATTTTATTTCCTGGAGATGCTAATTATTTTGCTTTTAGCTATCTGACTTAACAATTACTATAATATTCAGAAAGAAAGATTATCAGTTGGCATCTATTCCTATCCAAACTAAAACATCATAGCTATTATTCATGAAGACTTTCCATTAGGTCCTGTACTTTAAAAAGAAGTGCACAATCAAACATACCTTCCTGAAAAGAGCATTTAAAAATGAAACAAAGCTTGGCCTATTACATGGACTTTAGGCAACAATTGAAAAGTGTATAATTAATTCTTAAACCTTTACTTTCTGAGCCTCTAGAGAAATATAAAATTAAAGTCAATATAATGCCCCTCTAGGTCAAGGAGCATTAAAACAAGAGCTATTAATTACATAATGCATTTGCAAAGAACTTTACTACTTTTATCTTACTTGATCCATACAATAATCCTAGAAGGTAGATACTATCATTATCTTCACTTTACAGATTTTGAGAAAACTGAGGCAGAGAGGGATTAGGTATTTTGGCCAGTCACAACACATATTAGGATAATATTAGATTTATAAACCTTCAATCTTTATATAAATACCAGATTTAAGGTTTAGAAGATATTGTAAATACATTATCTCATTTCATCATCACAACAATTTTGTGAATTAGGGTTGGTTTTGAACTGAATCTGTGACTTTGCTACTGAATGTTTCTGGTCAGAAAACTCCTTCTAACAATGTCAATCAGTACCTGCCATGGTTGGGAAAATCATACATGAGTCTTAAGAGTCTCAGAGAGGTGTGACTTGCCTGGAGTCACACAGTTTAAGAGAGGGCTTGAATTACAATCTTTCTGACTCTGAGTCCCTCTTTAACCATTATATTATGTTGCCTCTCAATAAGCATTATTAAACCTAGTTTATAGATAAGGAAACTGGGATTTAAAGAGGTTAAGTAATTTTCTCCTGGTCATACTGATATGAATATTTTTAATAGGCAAACAAAGGTATCTTTTGCTTAATTTCTTACCCAACTTTAAATATTGATTGAGCTTTGTCTCAAATGAACAGAGACAAAGAATATAAATTTCTTGAAATAGAACTCTATTAAACCAAGCTTTGAAAAAATCATTGGGACTCAAACAGAGCTCTTTGACTATGCTTTAAATTCAAATCACTCTCCTTCTCACTGACTAGCCAATAATGGACCCCAACCCCAAACCCCAGTTGGTCATTGTTTGGGTTTTGTCAACTTAGATTGAGTATAAATAGAAATTGTTTCTATTCTGCCAAGAAACCTGGAGAGTCTTTCCCTCCTAGAGAGATTTTGTTTTTTGAGGAGGTAAAAAGGGCCATTTTTTGCCTCATTTTTTTTACTTAGATTTAGTCATAGAATGGGTGTAGCCTCAGATAAACTGAGACCTGGGAAAGATCTTAGCTTAAAAGTTCAAAGTCTCCCAATGCATCCTATGTCTTGCCATTGAACCCCGATGGTTCTGGAGGAGAGCTTGAGATTGATAACCTTACAGAGTGTTGATTCACTTAAAATCCAATTTGTCTGCAAGACAACACTTTCCTGATATTGGTCTTCTTAAAGAATGAAAGACAAACAACTGCTATTAAATGTTGGAGGAAAGGGTCAAAACCAAGTCTGTCCTGCCTGCTCTACATTCTTTCCCACTATATCAAAGACATATGAAATAGAAATAAGGAATATTTGTCACAGATTCAACAGTCAATCAATGAATATTAATTAGGATCCACTTACAAACGTACTTAGAATTTTAAAATATATTGGGGGGAGGGTAAAAATACAGAAGGGATTTAAGGCATGCTTCTCACCCTCAAGAAATTAATTTTAATTCTCTCCCCCCCTTTCAGAAATATAAATGTTGAACAACACAGGGGAGAATCCTGGAGAATTCTCTAAAGAATTTCCTAAAGATCCCACTTCACTTACTCTTTGATTTTAAAAAAATGTACTTAATTCAAAACTTAAATAAAATATTAGTAGTAAAATAGGAGGAAAGATGATTGTAACTGCAATCAGTTACAATGACATTGTAAGTATATTATGTACAACTTGCTCTTCTTTCTAAATGTATAATAAAGTTTGTATCTATCCCTTCTACCTTACATCCTAGAGATGATTCCCATTAGATACAAATATGTGTGTGTATATATACATATACATACACATATGTATAATGCATATATAGATAACCTATATATACATATATATACGTAAAACCATTCTATATATATATTTCTATCTATCAATTCTTTCTCTGGATGTAAATAGCATCTTCCTTCACATGTCCTTTATAATTAATTTAGATATTGATAATTGTAAAAATACTGAGTCTCTCAAAAGTTGTTTTTAAAACATTATTATTATCCAAAACCACATTATTTTGATTCTGCTCATTTTGTTCATTATTTTGTGTTAGCCTTCCCAAGTTATTCTAAGATCACTGAACTCCTCACTTTGTACATTCCACAACAATCACATAACACAACTTTTTCAGTCATTCCCCAATTGATGGTCATCCCTCCAATTTCCAGTTCTTTACCAAAAGATAGCTGCTATAAACATTTTAGAACATGGATTCTTTTGCTTTTTTTCCCCTAATCATCATTGGAAACAGGCCTAGTCATAAGTTGTTGGATCAAAGAGTAAAGCCACTTTAACAATTCTTTGGATAAAATCCATATTGCTCTTCAAGATGGTTGGATCAGTTCACAATTTCACCAACAGTGAATTAGTGTCCCAATTTTCTACAAATCCTCCAACATTTATCACTTTCCCTATCATTTTAGCTAGTCTTATAGGCATAAAATGATATCTCGTGATTATTTCTATTTCTCTAATAAGTAATGATTTAGAGCATTTTTTCATATAATTACAAATTATTTTGATTTTTTCCTCAGAAAACTGCTTGTTTATATCCTCTGACCATTTATTAGTTGGGTAATGACTCATATTCTTATACATTTAACAAAGTTCTTTATATGTTTGAGATATGAGACCTTTATCTTATGAGAATCTTATCTATAAAAGTTTTCCCCTGATTTTCTGATTTTCTTCCTATATTGGCTACATTTGTTTTATTTGCACAAAAATATTTTTAATTTAATATAATCAACATCATCCATTTTATAATTCACACAGCTCTCAATCTCTGTCTATCCATATGTCTGATAGATAATATATTCCTGTTCTTCAAATTTTCTTGGAATTTATTTTTATATTTAGGTCATGTATCCATTTTAATGTAATCTTGATGAATGTGTAAAATATTGTTCTATGCCAAATTTCAGCCAGATTGCTTTATAGTTTTCCCAACATTTTTTTTTACCAAATAATGAATTCTTATCCCCAAATTTTAAGTCTTTACTCTTGTCAAAT